>NC_053117.1:29053047-29353047 GCF_010015445.1 Perca fluviatilis
ACTTTGCTGATTGGTCAGGTCGAACATCAGCAGGAAGCCCATGGCGTCTCTGAAGAAAGCTGTGGTGAGGCTGCGGAACCTGAAAAACAGATTTGTTTTACAGGATAAAGCTCCCATGCGTCATGAAATTGTATACAGACATTCATGTTCCTTAGAAGATGAATCCTACAGATTTTGGTGACCCCAGAAACTTTTCTTCTATTGCTCCCATGAGGTTGAGATTTGTGGTTTTGAGTGAAATTTCTTAGCAACCTTTGGATCCATTGCCATGCAATTTGGTACAGACGTTCATGTTCCCCTCAGGAGGAACTGTAATTACTTGGGTGACCAAAACATTCATGTTCCCCCCGATCTGTAATTACTTTGGTGACCAATCACATCAGACTGGGATTTTTCAGGAGGGGCCCTTAAAGAGACTGGTGCTAAAAAGGAGCATTTCAGACAGAGGGTCAATATACAGTAGCTATATGCAGGCAGACAGAATGAGAAAAATAATGTGTTTTTTTGAACATTAATGTATATAAACATTTATATAAACATGTTCTAGTAGAAACCCAAAATACAAGTATGGACATGGAAATGAGCATGTCTACTTTAAGCCCAAATTATACTGTCTGCGTCTGCGAGTGAGCGAGGATCCACGTAATGTAAATGACATCATCAGAAGCTGTACGTGTAGGTTCTGTGCGGACGTCCACGTAGAGCCAATTTGTTGTGACCGCACGGACTTGTCCGGACATATCCGGACATATCCACGCAGCTACTCTGCTATAAGTGGTAGCATGGCGATCTACTGCACGTGTGGAACGCATCCTCCAAACAGATCATATCAACAGAGCTACAATCAGTCGGTGGGATTGTAGGATTTTTCAAATTATTTTGATGGTAATAGTTTTTGGTTTTAGAAAAATGTGCCAATGCTGGTCAATAAGTAACTTGCTTTCAGTCCATTTATTTATTCTCAGTGTCCCCAAGTTTAGATGTGTTGGTGGTGGGGAGCAACAGCGTACATTGCCGTTTTGGGATTACCACCAGGAGTCGCAAAAGCCAGAAATTTGAGGTTTTAAATGAACATGTCTAAATGTTAAGTATATTGTGAACATCAGTGTTAGTTTTACCTCTCTTGTCCCGCTGTGTCCCAAAGCTGAAGGTGGATGTTGAAGTTTCTCTCAGTTGCCCCATCAGCACCTTTCCCTGTGTACATCTGAACCAAACCACAGAACAAACCTCTGAACTGGGTTACATATATTTTGAGTCAAAAATTATCCTTGTATGTCTGCACCTAAACATACCAAGCATCACTTACCACTCTCTTTTCCCTGAAGTCGATGCCCACTGTTGTTGTGAACTTGCGGTTAAACTTGTTGTCGGTGTACCTGTAGAGGTAGGTGGTCTTTCCCACCCCTGAGTCGCCGAGTGCCAGCAGCTTGATCAGATAGTCATACTCCCAGTCAGCCATTGTGCAGCTAAGTGCTCAACCTGCCACAGAGTTGAACTCACAGTACACTGCTATGCTGGTTTGATAGATCATGAACCATATGAGTTTAGAGCAAGCTTGCACATGCACAACACTTGAAGAGTGAGTAAACTAGAAAAGAAAGGTGAAATAGTTCCACCTAAGCTGCAGTTTGAGGGCGCAGGACCATAACCATCACGCAGACTTATCGGGACGTCATAACTCCCGACTCATTAGGCTTTGATCAAAGAGGGGCTAGCACATGACTGGAGTTGGCTTCCGCATGAGCAGTCAAATGTCTTGCCAGAGTGTTCAAACTTTGCTGAGTGAAAAACACAGCCTATTTGGCAGACAGAACTCTTTACTAGGGCTACTGGCAGACAGCTCAACACTGCATGACGCCACTCAGGTCACTGCAATGCTTCGGCGACACTCGCAGTTCTGACAGGCCAATAAAGACAGGGTGGGAAATCAGATTTGGTTATGCAAGAGATGGTTGAGATCTCCCATGGGCCAAAACAAACCTGAACAATTCCATTTATTTTCTTTAGCATATCCACAATTGCATTCAGGAAAAATGTATGGTCAACTCAGATTCCCCCACCACAGCTGTGACAGGACAAGGGATCCCACCATTAAATCTAGAGTCATTTCCCAAGTGCATGACTAATGGTATTAGATTCTTTGCAATCAGAAGAGTGAGGAGACGCTGAGTAATCAGCCCTTTAACCTGCAGCATTCTCTGTCCTGATCTGACAAAAACACCATCAAAAAGTATTTTGGTGATTTCCTCAAATACCCACTGATAGTTTCACAGGTCCAATGACAACAAAAAGTAATATATCTTACCAGTCTATCTGCAGGAAGTGCCAACGCCCATTCAGATGTCGCCCAACTCGTCCTGATTGAATAAAATAATCGCTATCATGATGCGATGGCACATCCTGAACCTTTCCCCCCTTCTTACATGTGATCCAAGGAGGAGTTTCAAGCCAGCAAGAACCAAGTGGGGCTGTGCTTACAGACCTTGTGTTTTTCCGGTATTTTACATAAGGGGAAAAAAAGGCTCTTTGAAAACTGGATGTCGACAAATAATGTGAGCCTCTGTGGATTTCAGTGAAAATCGTCCAACCAAGGATCAGGGGCTTTACTTCTTGAGGCTAAGAAAAGTAATCCTCCTTCTCTCAACAAAAGTGAAAAACAATATGAAAACAATAAACCTGAAAGCTAAAGACTTAATTAAGGCCGCCTAAAGATTTTGGAATTTAGTTTTAGCTTTGTTTACAAATGGTAACATTATAAGGTCGCTTCAGGTAAAAGGGGATTTCACACATTATGTTCAAGGCACAGAAAAACCAAGCAGTTTGTAGAGGTTTTTAAATCATTATTAAGTTTTATAAACATATATCCAATATATTATAATCAACAGCAATGAAAACTTACAAATTGAAATAAATATCAAACTTTGATCAACTTACGATTATACTATTTTTGTTTGCGTATTTGGAGTGTAAAAGGATATTGAGCAAAATCAATAGTGGAGTGTTTAACATTAATTCTTGACAAATAGTTCCCTTACTAGTTTTTTTTTTTTTTGCTCAAACTTTAATATTTTTAAGTCTGTTGTTTTTTATATCCAATTACATAACTAAACCATTGATCAATTAATTAATTGTGCTAGTTAATGCTGGTGTGAATCTAATTGTAACCACTTTTTTTGTGAGTAATGTATCAAAAATCAGTCCTCCATATCTTTTTAAGTTGGATTTGCAGTAGTGTCAGCAAAATCCCTCACCAAATTGTTTCTTGCTAAAGGGCTATTGTAGAATACTGTTAAGTGTTTCTTTTATTTTGTTTAATCCCTGTCACTCCCTATATATATATATATATATATATATATATCACGAGAACAACCAAAAAGATCTTTAAGATAAAGAACATAACAAAGTACGAGTTTATTTTCGTCATAAATTACCTTTAGCAGAAGTTATGTGTCCCTCTCTAACTGGGTTTGTAATACTTGAAAAGATTGTTTGCCTGGCTGCCTTTTCCTGCAGCCTTTCTGTCTTTGGTCATCAAGCTTCTCCCTGGTTTCCTGGATGATGCCGTCTTCAGGACGGGCTTCTGTTGCTTCCATTCAGACATTAACTCTCTCTGAACGTCCGGCGGAAGCTCAGAAAACACCTTAGGGTCCACGTTTCCCGGAATCTCACAGTCAGAAGACTGGGGGAATGACCGTCTCCCTTCTTCCATGACGTTTTCTCCTGGAAATACGTATGTGTCAGGCCTGTGGGGATTTACAGTGGTTGGCCTGTTAGATGGAACCAATTTTTCTGCAGCCTCTTTTATGTCTTTAATAGTTTGTGAGTCTGTAAATGACTGTGGTGGATTGCTTTTTGTTATGCAAGGGGCATCAACGACTGCAGATGAGCTTGATGAAGTGCCAGGTAAAGGGTTTGTGTAGGCAGGAGATAACAGTTCCTTCTGGATTTCCTCAGGGAGAAGCCAGAACACTTTGGGGTCAACATTCGGGGGCAATCGGTGTGCGATATTTGTTTCTCCAGGGTCCGACCTCGCTGTGGTGCAGGATATTCTCTGAAGCGGAGGGTCTTCTACAGCAACAACAGGGCTCTGTTTTCTTTTAAACCCATGTAATGCTGCCTCAGAGCTACGAGGGCTTTTTGTGGTTACTGTCTTTTGTGAGGTAGGTTCAGTAATCAAGCATGGCGTGCTGAACTGATGATCCATGCAGTTACTATCTCCACTCTGAGAGGAATCATCCTATTGGAGAATAAAAGAGGAGGGGGGACAGATGATTTCAGGAAAGTACTAACACACTATTTCTAAGAAGAGAAAATCCTGTAGGCATCACGTAACAGCACAGTGCGAAAGAATAAAATCTCTTTAGCATTGAGTAAGCATGAAGCAGGGTTTCGGAAGGTTTCACCATGTTAAATTGAAGACATTTTAAGACCTTTTTAAATACAGCATAGATTGCTATTTAACGGTTTCTTGATCATTCCATCAAAAGTATAATGGAAAAAGGGACAATTTGGCCTATCAATTAAAAATAATTTCCTTTTTACTGGTTCTCCTTTAATTTACTGTGATACTGTATCTTGTCTTGTGTTATGTTGTTTATCTATCAGAAAACTTAATAAAAAACTTGCATAAAAAAAGGGAACCTGAAATCAGTGCATCTTAAAACACGCCGACTTACTGGGACTTTAGCTTATTCACCGTAACCCCCAGAGTTAGATAAGCCCTTCTCATCTCCGTGCGTGTTGTAACTCTGTCTGATGCCCCCACCGCTAACTAAGCCTAGCACAGATCCTGGAGGTAACTGGTTCCAACTAGCCTACTGCTCCAAATAAGTGACAAAATAACGCCAACATGTTCCTATTTACATGTTGTGATTTGTATAGTCACAGGGTGTACAAATAACAAGGTCACATGAGACACAGCCGTTTTCTAACCGTATACAAAATGGGAACTATATTCTCAGAAAGGCGAAGCACTGCTACTTCTGCTACTTGGGCGGAGTGATTTGCTAGCAGCACCTGAAGCCCTGTGGTGAGGAGCAGAGAGTTCGCCTGGAGTTTGCTGAGAGTTGGAGTAATACAGTCAACAATTACTAGATAGTAAAAGCATAGTGACCTTGTTATTTGTACACTCTGTGACTATACAAATCACAACATGTAAACAGGAACATGTTAGCGTTATTTTGTCACTTATTCGGAGTAGTAGGCTAGTTGGAGCCGGTTACCTCCAGGATCTGTGCTAGGCTTAGCTAGCGCTGGGAGCGTCAGACAGAGTTACAACACGCACAGAGATGAGAAGGATGTGTATCGACTTATCTAACTCTGGGGGTTACGGTGAATAAGCTAAAGTCCCAATAAGTCGGCGTGTTCCTTTAAAACGTTTCAACTGTCCTGCAGATACCCTGGTGGAAATGATGATGCCATTATCTGATCAGTAATAATGAGGCAAGCCAGATTATAATGCATTACTTCACTGCGCTACCTGGCGTTGTGATGAGAAGATTTGTGTTTTTCTGGCAGACGTGCTGTGTGTGAAAAAAGATTTAATGGAGCCCTTTCCGCTGACGGCAGCTCCTTTGCTCTGCAGGTTACTGAAGCAAACGTTAATGAGGGTGAGGTGGAAGGCGGCGCTGCTGTCTACCATCTTGTGGAAGAGCTCCATAGCCAACGGGACCAGCTGGACCACAGTATCATCACTGCTGTCTGTAGACACATTACAGAAATAAAATTAATTAATGGCACTTTTGGACAGCAGGACATGGAGATGACGAGCAGGGCAGCTTTTAAAAGGTCTTGCCTAATGTAATGAGCCAAAATTGGCACACAATATTGTTGCACTTATGGCATTTTAAAGCAACACCAAAGCATGTTTCCTCTTTGGCCCCCCTACAGGTTGGAAGCGGAATTATGTCTCAACTACAGATCCGCTACCCGTTCTGGCAAACTTGCATAGTGCGGTTATAGCCGATAGAGGGCCGCAAAGCGAATGCAGAAGTGCCGTTCATCCTGTTACGAGTTGATGAACCACTGAAACGATTTTGGAAACATTATTTTAAGTTACAAAAGAATCTTTGGTGTTGCTTTAAAGCCAACAAATCACGGTGAACATATTCCCCTACTGTTTAAACCCTTTGAGGATAGAGTAAACTCCATAGTGCTGAGGCATACAGATAATGCATTTGGGTGCTGTATTCAACTGACAAAAATCAAGTACATTCATGGCAATCAGTGCTAAGGGCTCAATTATTTTTATGGTGAGTGGAAACCCTCATAAAGTGTTTACATATGCCATGCTGAGCTCTTGCAGCACAGTGTTATTCCTGGTGCAGGAGCTTACCAGAGGAGATCTTCTGCCCTATGTGGTTGGGGATTGGACACTGCCGGCTCTCCCGACTGAACCACTTGTTGGTCGCAGAGTATTTACGGATGGTCAGCCGGAAGGTTTGAGGCTGCCTGCCATCTTTGCGCATCCTAGTTTACAAACAATGATCAAAGGTTAGATTCAGCAACCACGAGTCGAGCATAAAAGACCACAATGACAAGTATCTCGCCTCTCCACCAGACTTCTCAGGAGTTCTTGAATCTTTTCCAAAACGTCTGTAGTTGATGAGATTTTCTTGAAGGAGTCTTCGTCACTGAGAGACTGAAACATGAAATTGGATACTAATTAAGGAAAGATATGGTAAAATAGAATTTTTTTCCATCAGAAGGGAAAGTAATTAAGAACTCAAAATTACAATATCAGCAATGTGTATGAGTCACATGCGCAGACCTGTAAGAGTGAGTCGACAATTACTTCTAACTGTCATAAATAACTCAGAAGGAGCTTAGAAGACACAGGTCATTTCCGGGATATCCTAGCCTACCTGAGGGGCTCCAGTAGGGACGACAGGTGAGTCATCAACACCAAGGGCCAGATTCTTTAGGCGCTGAGCGCTGGGAACTCCAAACTCTCTCACCAAGTCATTCAATGGGAAGAGCTGAAGGTCTTTCACGCTGACCAATCCCAGGGCTTGAAGTCTCTTAGCGGTTTGGTGACCTACTCCTAAAAATACATGATGGGACCACAAATGTATTGTCAGGGATACTAAATACAAGTGACATGGGTCAAAAACACACTAAAGAGCTTTCAATTAAAAACATTAAAGCAATACTGCACATAAAAGTGGTAAGGGCAACAAAGTTACACATAAGCTGAGGTAAACATCTATACCCGGTACATTGCGGACACTGCTCAGACAGCCCATGATGTCGCTGACGTTCTCTGGCAGCAGGGTGGTTTGCTGATTGGGTTTGAAGGTGCCCGCCACTAGTTTGGCCAGTAGCTTGTTCGTGGCGATGCCTGCGCAGCCAGTCAGACCCAGTTTGCTGTGGATAACTTCTCTCAGCTCTGCTGCAATGTGTGAACCTAAAGCCAACCTCGGATGATCACTGGGTTTGACATCTGCACCTGGGCAGGAAAAGAAAAACAGAAAGGTATCTGTGGTTGTGTAATCCAATAAGTTAACGTTTCACGTGAAGGGAAACTGAGAGTGCAATGCAAATATTTTACAAGTTGCAGCTTCTTGGCTTGTTTCACAACTCATTTCCTGGTTACCATGAGCCAGATGTACATAGATGTACAGCAATACACCAGAACAACAGGTGCGACTTACTGAAATGGTTGTAGATATGTCCTTTGAATGAAAGGCTGCTAGACTCTGGTGTCTGTGCGAGCCTTCTTTCTACCATATTTGTGACGTCCACAAAGTTTTCATCAAATCCAAGCCTCTCTACCAGTGGACAGTAGGACATCAGCAGCTCTAAATGAAGACAAAAAAGGTAAAGAAAGAGGACCAAAGAAACATAAAATATACATGATGTTAGCTAAAATATAATTTCTCAAAATAGCTTTTAACAACCATCAGAGAATAGAGTGAACGTGTTGCACTAATCTGTGGGCTATAACGTGTATGAGGAAATTAAAAACAATAGTACTAGTGATAGCACAGCAAGAGGGTGACATTTTTATAGCTGAAAATGATACTCATACGTTTTCTCAATTACAAAATGTCTTGTTTTTGAATTGCATTCTGACTTCTAAAAGTTCCTATAAGTGTTTAGACAGTATCTCTGGCACTATTTCTGAGAGACTGATACCAAAACCTGATATTTGTTGTTTTGTGTGGATGTTTTAAAGATTCCTAAATTATTCTCTGTTACCACCTAACAGTAAATGGACCCACAGATAAGAGATCAAATTGTGAGATGAGATTTATTGGCAACATCTATTTATTGAGGGTGTTTAGGGTGGATTTTTACTAAATTCTAAATCCTTTTCTAACTACTTTACAGATTGTATCAGAATACAGCTCTATTTGCAGAGCATTCTGCATACCTGTCAGTTTATAGGACATTTCTCTATAGTGTGTCAGGTCTTCTCCTTTAACCAGCACCAGCTGAGGACATCTCTCTTTAGCATCAGTCACAGACATCAGCTTGGTGACACCCTGATCCCTTGCCACATAGTTACAGGTGACTATGATGTATTTCTGCTGAATACCTAATGGTTTGAGAAACATTATTAAACCACAAGATTATTCTTTCAACTTTTATTCCTCCGCCAAAGAGGATATTTTGTATTAAATCAGTTTACCTAAAGGGACCTCTCTCAGTGCTGGGTTTCTGATCATTTCCACCTGAGCATAGAAGCAGTCCAGGTCAAAATGCAGAATGACTCTGTGTGCAGGTGTTGGTCTGGATGTCTTATTGAGGCTTGGACCTGTAACAAGAGATTATACATACAATACCATCTGACACGTATAGATCATAGACTGTATAATATAGTCTATGGTATATATAGGTGTTAGACAGAGCCGTGTTTCTATTTGCATGTCCAAAAGCCAGAAAAAAACCCCCAAACTGTAGCTAGCTAGTTAGCCAAAGCCTCCCAACTTCGGTAAAGTTAGACAGAAATTTACCGAAGTAGCCTCCCAGTCTTCATACTTTACCAGAAGCAGCAGCGGGGCTGAGTGAGACTGAATCCACGAAACTGTTCTTCCACTCGGTTTCATCCTCTTCCATCTCATCCTCGCTGTTAGCCATTTCAAACAACGCAAATTATAAGTGCTTTATAGATTGCGATATCCCATTTCAGACTGGTATTGTTGTGGCTGCGATGGGGAAAGTGAATCACTCACTACTATTTCGTGTAGGTCCCAGTTCAGTTTTGTCCAGCAGCGCCATCTGCCGGCGCGGAGGGATTTCGGCGACACATTGGGCAGCTATCAACTCTTGTTATTATTAATATTATTGTTTTTCGGGGATTAAACTACTTTCATTTCCAGAAAATATCGAAAAATATACATATTCAGGGACAATTTTTAAAAATGTTTTTATTTAACGTTACTAACGGTCGTCTCGCGACCGCTTGCAACCTGAACAGAGCCTATATAAGCGAAGCTGACGTCACAAGAGTTTCATTCGCAGCCTCCGGCTCAACGGTTATGAAGGTTAATTAGCTAGCTAATTAAACGAAACGGTTTTTGCGTATTTTGAAAGGTGGCGTTTTTCCTGATGTTTCCCTCGTCTGGTCTCTTTGCATATATAAATTGTCCCTTTTCAAAAAGTGGGTATTGTGAGCGGCCTCACTGTTTGTACAAACATGCCACAGAATTGCGGGATACGTTTGGTGCCTCGTATAAACCATCGCAAGTTGTTGCAGGTTAGTGTTTTTCAGGTGTGCCGTAGCTTGGTGTCTTTTGCCTAAAAGTTTGCACTTGCATAGATAAAGTAATTCAAGCATAAAGTTGGTTAGCTAAATCATTTTCAAACTTTTTGAACTAGCTAACTTGAAGATGAAGCAACTCACTTTTGTACTAGAATTCTTGGCTTCCTCACGTTTTTTTTGCATTCAAATAAGGGTTAGAAATACTGTATACCTAGAAGTGAATGGTATCCCACTTTCTCTGAGAAAAATTTAGCCACCCTTGTGTCCTCATCCTTGTAATGTTAAGTTATGTAATATTAAAATGAGGCACATTTGTGGGTCTGTTATCTTAGCTGGATTTCAAACATAGCCTAATGGGACACAAACACAAATTCTTAATTCCGGTGCTTAAAAATTGTGATCTGAAACACAAATTATGGTTGTGTAGAGATGTTTATTCTGTACACAGCTACAGGTCACACCGACCAGCACTCTCAACAACTTATTTATATTTAACCCAATCTCACCTCCACCATAATGCTAATAAGTCCTATATCATATTTCTTTTATACAGGACTGCAAAATGTCTATCCAGTGAATGATGAGACCAGAGATGATGGCCTCCAGGAGCTTGAGCGGATCAACAAGGAGATTGAAACTGTAAGGCATGAGGTGGAGCAGGAGCAAAGACGACTGTCGCGCTACCAGACCGTACAGGCAGACAGCATAAACACTATGCCTAATTTCTCTGTTTCCAAGTCTGAGACTGCAGATAAACATGTAGACAAAGGTTCTTATAGGCTGTCTTCGTGCACAGACGTAACTAAAACATACTCTCGAGCAAGGAAGTACGTGGTTGACAACTCAAAACCAAGGACTGACTTGGAGTATGACCCTCTGTCCAACTTTTCTGCTGGCTTAAGGTCTTATAGCTCATCAAGTAAAGAGCAAAAAGTGAGAAATGGACCGGGTTTGAAAAGAGCAATTAACACTGTACCTTGTGACCAAAAGAAGCCAGTCGCATGTCCGTCTCCGCTTTCCAGATCGCCATCTCCAGAGCCATTTGATGACTCCAATGAAGACTGCGTCCTGATTATTGACATTCCTCCCTCGCCTGACAAAAAGAGAGCGAGAGTTCAGAAACCTCTTCATTCTGTTGGTGGCAAATCGCTCCAGGATAATGTGGAGGAATCGGAGGAGGTCCAAACACCTATTTCACTTCTAAATGCTGAAGTGTGCAAGGTAACATATCCACCTGCATCAACAATAGAAGGCAATAGACTTTATAGTAATTGCGGTGCTGAAAACAATCAAGGTCCATTATATCTTTGTGAGAACAAAGAATGTGAAAATATATCGGTTGATGGGAGTGTAGTTGATTTAACTGGCTGTTTAGAAGACTTGCAAAGTGAAAGTCAGAAAATGACTCCCTTTCAGGCTGCTGAAATGTTGGAGAAGCCTGCAAATCCTGCCACCACAGACCTGCAAGATCAAAACTGGAACAATCTGGTGGGGGAAAAGGAAGAAAATGCGTTTCATGTGGAATTACCTCAGTGTGAGCTGCCCCATAGTGTTAAGAAAATGAATCCACTGCAGTCGCATCATTTTCCACCAACAAATTCACTTTTTTATAAAGCTCCAGTTGCTAACTCAGACTTACCGTGCAGACAACACACCAAGCAAGCTCAGACAGCAGAGCAGCCAGCTCAGAACAGAGTTAGTAATCAGTGGTCTTCCACAAAATGTGTACAATCAGTGCTGCCACACAGCCAAAAAATGTCAAGCAAAATGCCAGGACAGATGCAGGCTAAAGCTGCTGCACCTGAAAGCTACCTGGCGCCAGCAGAACCAGCTTCAGACAGCAGCCAGGCTTGGCACGATTCAGCATCAAGTTTGGCCAACCGAGCTGAATTATCATCCGGATTAACTGAACAGCTTTTTGGGACAGAAGATGAGGTTATAACTATTTGTTCCAGCTCTGATGATGAAGATGAGCTCAACTATTCAGAAATGGAACTGTCTGACAGTGACCCAATGGAGGAATGCTACAGGATCTTCATGGAGGCTAACAACGAGGATAAGGGAAATGATAAGCAGCCTGAAGTGTCTGTAAGTATGCAGTAGACACTCCAGATCCAAGATGAAAAAACTTTGACCCTGTCTAAAGACTAAATTCCTTTCATTGTCATTTTTAGGTTGGAGCTATTTATGTAGATGAACCCAATGTCAAACCCCAAGCATTGCCACTAAAGAAGAGAGTGGCTCATGAAGCCAAACATACAGAGGTACATACACATGAAATGACTAATCTTAAGTCTCCATATATGGGGAGGCACTAAATATAAGATAAATATTTCAGACTGGCCTTTTTCCTCTGGGCACTACCCTCTTGAGAATAACAATTATGAATTTTTAAAGCATAAGAGATCATTTCAAGCATTTCCCTTTTTTCTTTTACCTGCTCCATTCAGCAGCCATTAGCTAATCGCAGACCTCAGCCCCAGGTGCTGGTTCCCTTACGTGTGCCTGCGGTGTCAGGATTCGCCTCGCAGCCCTCAATCCCCCCCAAGATCCAGCAGGTACGGCAGGGAGCCTCCATGTTGACTGCTTCAGTTAAAGGTGGTCAGGCTTTTGTTTCATCCACCTGTCAGTGGAAGCCAGAGACCCAGACTGCACCTTTTCCTTTAACTCAAACCCCTGAAAACCTGCAGCCTGCTCCTGTGCAGAATGGTAAGCATCTGTTATCTGTAGGGGATGAGATTTATTAGGGTAATTCTTTAAGAAAGATTACAATTAAAATGAACATATAATAGTGTCCAAATACAAAAGTAAAATGAAGAAAACCATGCACTTTAAATATTCCTTCTGTCATGTGTGACGTTGGCATTTTACCAGTAAAACATATTGAGACCTTCATACAGTCTATGTAGATCAAGCAGCATTTCCTTCCTGTTTTTGTATGCAAATATTTAAGTAGATTTAGTTGTATCTTGTGTTATATTTCAGTAGCTTTGCCTGAATGCATTCCATCTGTATGGATGTTTTTGTCTTATTCCATAGCTTACATGAACTACGTATCTTTGGGAACTGCCGTGATCGGAGTGGGCAACAACTTGCACTTCATCCTCCCCGAGGGCACGTTCCCCCTGCCTGTCACTTCCAGTTCCAGCCAAGTTACTTCGGTGCTAACCCCACTCAGTCAAGTGTACCCAAGCACTGCCGCTGTGAGACAAATGTGCCATCCACCTGCTGTTACCCCTGTGCAAAGATACCGCACCACAGCACCGGTTCTCATTCCTGCCCCGGCACGTAAACCTTCACTGAACTCTGCTTTTTCATCGGCACATTCAAGTCCAGCGGTTTCCACTACTCCTCTAGCTGCTGTCCATTCTACTGTCAAGGTGAGAAGTGACACATGGCCTTTTTTGGGGTGATGGTGAAAGACTTGAATAATAATACATTTTATTTGTTGGTGCCTTTCAGGACACCTAAGGACACCTTACACACACATTAATAAAAACAATAATAGAAGCACAACACAAATGATCAATAGTTAAATCATGTAGTAAGTAAAATCAACTTGAACTAAACTTGTGTCTGGTGTGAGTTAGACAGGTTAAATCTGCTAAATATTAATAATGAATTTAATTCTTTTAGCCAGTGCCCACTAAACGGAAATTGAAGCAGCAGTGTGAGGCCGCTAAAGACAAAGTGCCCCATGACATCCGACAGCGTTATGTCAACATGTTTACGGAGGAGTTCCTCAAGACAACAGCCAATGTTAATGATGCCTTTGAAAAGGTGAGCTTGTGCCACTTAATGTTATCCTTAATTACAAACTACAGTCTAGATAGTCATTTCTGTCCCTATTATTGTTTATAGGCACTTGCTGAAGAGAAGGCTGTGTATAATCGCAGTGTGAACAAACTCAAATATCTGAGTGTTGCAGTGAATGCACTGAAGAAGCTGAAGAACCAAAGTGCTGTTGCTGCTAAAGGTTGAGAATTTCTTACAAACTCAAAACTGCTCTTCGTGAAATGTAACAAAATATATAATTTATATTTATTTCATTTATATTTTTCTGGTGCAGATGAAAATGAAGTCAACAGCCAAAGATCCAAAGGCAACATTCCTCTTAATTTGAAGAATTTTAGAGAAAACGGTGAGAATAATCTTTTTAATGAATTTGTCATTTTATTCTAATATTTTGACATCTTCTCAATTATTTTTTTTTTTTTTCCCAGCAGATATGCCATTTTATGAGAGTTTGAAGGACTATATTTTGACTGAGGAAAGGCTGGTTGAGAGCAACTATCCTGTACAACACCCAGAGAAACCTGGTTGGGCTGTTCTTTTTGCTGACAATAAGAAAGGCAGTGCAGACCGTAAGTAAAAACATAGACTCCCTGAATGGACAGTTTGATGCTGTTCTCATATAATATCACTAGAGGGCACACTTAACCTGTGGTGTACTATCAATGATGGTTTCTTTTTAGCACATTTCACAATGATGATTCTTCTGTTGTGTTGATTAAAGCCCTTAAGAGGATCTGCTGTCGATGTGGCGCTACATACTCTGTGAACCAAATGGGCAAACACATCCGTAAGGAGGAGTGTAATTACCACTATGGGAAAGGAGTTACGAAAAAAGGTAATGTTTCAAAGTGTTTACTATACAGCTTACACCATCAGATGTGCAATACGAGTCAATTATATTACTATTTTACTATTTACTCTAGTTTTAATTTTTCCATCTTCACATTCTCTGCTCTATGTTCTTAAAGGTGCCCTGCCACACGTATTTCATTACTTTGTGGTAATGTCTGAAGTTCTACCATGGAATGCCTTGGTTACCTTGTTTCAAGCCATTCTAGCGTGGTATAGAAAGCCTACATGAAGACTCAGCTCGATTTATGCCAGTTCTCATTAATATTCAACAAGCTAAGCTGTTTGAATCTGATTGGCTAACAGCTAGCCAATGAGATCCTGGCTGTCAGAATCCTTTACCCAGCCCAACTGGGCGAGCTAATGAATAGTAATGAGCTCAGGCAACATGATGTCAGACTGACCAGCTTTTGTAATTGGCCTGATTTCTCTGCTTATTTCTTTTCAGTGGCTAGAGCTGACAGAGGAGGTAGCAGTTCATTTTCACATTCACAACATAACACAAACACATATGGACCTAACATATTTAAAAAAATGCAAGTAAAAACGGTTTTGTATGACCAGGGCACCTTTTTAAGTGTGGTTTATGCTTCTGTGTTACATCTACGTCGTGGCTACGTACGTAGGTACATGAAGGCACGGACCCTACGCAGTATCCTGACGTGCACCTCTCGAAAAATTTAACTACACGTTGCTGCGACGCATGTCGCTCGGCCGTGGCTTGGTAGCGTTGCATTTCCCCCGACTCATTTCCTGGTTCTCCTTCCCCATAAACATGAAATCAAGAACCGTGTTAACTTTTCCTGTTACAGATTTCCCACCGTAGTCAGAAAACACAGTGGAGACACTTTGGTTCTCTCACTATGACTCTAGAGTCGGCACTCGCTCCGAAGCTAATCACCGTCACTCTCTCACTCGCTCTACCACACGCTCCCCACACCGGCTTTGCTATTTTCTTAAAGAGATGGACGCACCCATCAACGCACAAGTAGAAACTTCAGGTCACTTGGGTAGGTTACTGCGAGAGCTCTGCGTGGAGACTCTGCAGAACCATAATTCACGCTTCAGTTTAATGTGTGTTTTTACGTTTTCACCATAGAGTGGCACTTTTAATTTCATTGTATGTACTTAAAATGAGAATGAAATTAATTCTGAGCATTGTATACATTTTTAAACTGTTAACAGTGCCAGGTGGAGTGGAGACCCGCTACAGTTGCTGTGAGGGAGTCATGGGAGCACCTGGATGTCAGGTGTTTAAGGTAGGAAAAGACAAATAAAGACAAAAAATTCCATAACTTGATTCTTTCCTAAAACCTTCTCAAATGAAAGTCTGATTTTATTTTATTTTTTTTGTCTTCACCAGTTGCATGTCCATGATTCCCTCAGCCTGGATGGGTTTGTCTCGACTGCCCCCAGACATCCCTCAGATAAGAATATTCCTGGGGTCTACTCCTTGAATTGTGAAATGGTGATTAGGTTGTTTTTTCTTTTTTTTCTTTCTAATGTTGAGCAACAAACACCAGCTTATTTGTGGAAGTTTCATTAGAATCCATGATTAAAACTGGGGATCTATCACAGAAAATCTGAGTTACAAAGTAAAACTGACGTATTTAAAGAAGACATAACTTTAATAGACTTGTTAATAAAATGAAAAAGAATTCAATACCAGATCCACTTTGTTTGTTCCAAAACACTTATTCTATAGTTTTTCCCTGATGTGCACATATACATTGTGTTATTTTTGTCTTCCTAGTGTTATACTATTCATGGTCTGGAGCTATCCAGAGTGACGGTGGTCAACTCTAGTCTGCATGTCGTCTACGACGCCTTCGTCAGACCTGATAATGAGGCTATCGACTATAACACCAGGTAATTAGATACTTGGCTGTGTGTGCAGCGTTTATTTCCCCAATTGTTTGTTTAAATAACTCAACACATTATAATTACACACATTAAAAGATTAACTGGAACTGTGGTAAGAGATTGCTGGTGTAACAAGCTCGCTGACCGCGCTCTCACTCACATACACGGGCCATTTAGCTAGCAGGAAGAGGGGAGTTGCAGGCCCTGGAGCTCTGTCAGGGCAGCAGCGTTTGGTTGTCCATTAGCGCAAAAAAACAGTGACTTTGCGTGGGTATGGAGTGCTCTGGGCTGCCGTGACGGAGCTCCAAGTACCTCATAGCAGGCCGGGGTCTGTGAAGGAAGGCAGGCCGGGCGGCGAGGCAGCAACACAGGCAGCAACACAGGCAGCAACACAGGCCGCTGAACTCCAACACACAGTCTTACCAAAATTGCAATTGGCCATCAATTTTCGTAAAACGAATATAATATAGAAATAATAGAATATAGGGTAATAGAATATAATCATTCTAATACCCCTTTAAATCCTATCCCTCCTCTGGCAATTAACCAAAACTGATGGCAAGAACCTAAAAATGCATACTATAGCACTTGAACTAGGAAAATATAGGAATACACAGTTAGAGCCAATGGTCTTGCTGAAAGGCACTGGAAATGTACATTACAATACCACAGATATAATTTCCATTATATGGAATTTTTGTATTTACTAATACAGGGTGATAAATGAAGGAAATGGTACAACTACTGTTTATCAATTAATTTGAATCACCTATCAGTAGCCTGTGTGACATTTTACTTGTCAAGATTTTCAGGAATCAGTGAGGAAGATGTGAAGGGTAACTGCACCTCCCTCACAGAGGTGCAGGAGACCTTATTGAGCTTCATCAGCGCCGACACCATTCTGATTGGACATGGCCTGGAAACAGACCTCTGTGCCCTGAAGGTGACTACTATACTTTTTTTTTTTTTTTCATCATTATTGTCCTTTTTGTTTGCAAAAATTCTTTTCCAACATATTGCAGTCCTGGCTAACCTGTGATTTTAAACAAGCCCAGGGTTTTTTAAATGAAACTGAAACCAAGCAGAGCATTGCCACCCACATTCAACATGGCCATCTGCTAAACAATTTTTCTGCAACAACCCTTTTTGATATTTCAGGAGTATCCCTGTTCATAGTTCATGTTTTAACTTCAATGCCAGGATTTGTATTTTTTTTTTTTATAAAAGCACATTTTAAAACCTCAACTTCCACAGGACCATCTAGCAATAGTGCTGTTTTCTAGATGGGTGATTAGTAAAGTGTGCTTTTTATAATCTGTATTATAGGGCTGCATGATTGAGGAAAATATGCGATAACGTTTAATATTGTGATAACGATATTACTTGCGATAAATAAACAAATATTAAAGTGTACTCAGATCTGCATTTCTGCTGCATTCAGTATTCTGCTGAAATGCAACAAATTGCTTGTTTAATTTAAAACAAATGAAAGGAAATATTTTCCAACATTCTTTTAGTAAACATTGAATTGAATATACGTAAAAGGCACCACTTAAAAAAGTGACTAACATTTAAAGTGCAGTTTTCGGATTGATTATTATTATTATTGCAGCCCGAATGGATTATTGATAACCTGAATGTAAAAGGTAATAACTCACTTAAATACCTCATGAGAAAGTACAAACTCTGAATTAACTTGGCAATCGCAACTACAAACACTGCAACAAATCTTGGTCATAGAAGGTTGAATGTAAGGTACCAGCTTTTCTCAGCTGTTAAAGGGATTTGGCAAGTTTGACTTTTAAAAGCAACACAAGAAAACTAGGCTTTAAAAATAGCAATATTTTATATGTCATCATGGCAACATATGCCAGACATGTGTGTGTGTGTGTATATATATATATATATATATATATATATATATATATAAATATAAAATACCTGATCTCATATTTGCCACCATAACACAACTAGTATTACTTTGAGTTACTATCGTATAAATGGATCAAAAGTGGGACTAAAAATCCGTTCTGGGCCCCACTCCTGCTGAGTGCCATGCCATTGGCTGAGTCTGTTTTTTCGCCTGTATGATTGAGTAATTGTCACTTTTCCGAAGAGGCTACCCCCTCCCCCCCACCACCCCGTAAAAAGAGATTCAGATATCTTCCTCTTTACTGTAGTTGCTCCATGGGGCAGTGGTAGACACATCAGTGGTCTTCCCTCACCGTCTGGGCCTCCCTCACAAGCTGACCCTCAACAACCTCACTGCTGAATACCTCAGGAGGATCATCCAAGAGAGTGGTCAGTCATCACGGATAACTACAGTCAAGTGTCTGTTTTACTTGAATGTCCACTAAGTTAAAACTCCAATACATCTGAAACAAAATCTAAATTCAAATAAAGAAAATGGATCATAATCTGACAACAAAATTTGAGTGTAAAGACTTACCAAAGTGTATGTATTTGCAACAATATAATTTAGGTATAGCTAATTCATGCTTTTTTTTCCCAATGTGTACATTTATTTAAATACACCGTGTTAATGTTTCTCCCAGTTTGTGGCCACGACACTGCAGAAGACGCTGCTGCCTGCATGGAGCTTATGTTATGGAAAGTCAAAGAAGATGGAAAACTGAAAAAATGATGGAAATAAAACATGATAATCGCCACACTGTTCATACATGAAAAATCAGATGTTGCGCAAATTTGACTGTCACATCTATTTGTGTTCTGATGAAATGGGAGGGCTGTGTTTTTTTTGATTTGATTAAATTACCGAATTTATGTTATTACAGTATTTTCTGTATGTTAAATTTTGATTTACAGCCCATGTTTCGATGCCTGTATAAATAAACCCGAAGGGGTGGAGTGTCATCAGTATTATCCAAGTAAAGGCATATCATGAAATCCCTTTGTGTGTGTGTTTCTCTCTTTCCCCCCCCCCCACCAGCCAATGAACATTAGGTGTTTAATGTCTGATTGTCCTCAGGTGCTGTTATGCAAATTAGAGCACACCTGTCTTCAATGGACCTTTTTCACAGCAGACATTTTGACTTGTCATAGTAGGAAAAGCACAGCTAAAATTGATAACCTTAACGATGGCTCAATTCCATCAAGTGTCCCAGTAAGCTATTTCAGTGAGTCAGCATGAACAAAACCAGGACCTCTCTAAGTGGAATGCAGCCATCATTAATGGTTTTGAATACACCTGTGCTTTTCCTACTGTTACATGTCAACATGTCTGCCGTGAAAAAGGTCTATGAAGTAATTTCCGGTACTGGTGATATACAAAAGAACAAATGAAGAATTCACACATAATGGAATGCAAATGGATAGTAAATGTCCATGTAGAGGCTAACAATGTTTTAACTTCAGTTTTTCAGGCTAGGCTGACTGAACCTGAGTTGATGGTGACAAAACAAGTGAAACAAATAACACCTTGTATATGGTACATTGTTTGGAGTTTCACATGAAGACACTTTTTGTTTAACTTTTTATTAATTTGCTCAAATTAGTAGTAGTGACAATTGTTGGTCCCAAGCCACAAGTTACAATCCAGGGCATTGTGCTTACAGTACATTATTTAGGCCAACAGGTGGCACAACATTTCTATTCAGACAGTTACTCCGCCTTTCTCTTCGTCTTTCCCTTTCTGCCACAGCACCTCCGGAAGCAGAATGTGCAGCTCTTGATGAACAGAAGTAAGATGAACAGAACGATGGCGAGGATGAAGGCCAGGACATCCAGGCTGTGATACTGGTACCAGGTGAGCTCATGGGCCTGAACCCTCAGGTGCTTGGCCCCTTTGTTTCTCATGGTGTACTCGATCCAGAATACTGCCTCATCTCGAGCACTCATTGGTCTGTCATGGTGGATACTGGACAGCTGCATGACATTGTCCTTGTACCTATGAATGTGGACATACAGGGGTGAACATGTAATCTGGCTTTCACCAGACCAAGCTCAATCTTTTAAGACTGAACATTAGTCTGGGGAGTCTGCTCTGTATTTTCTCTGCACAAGAGGCATGATCAACTGGCATAGTTCAAATGACTCTGTACGCCAGTGGTGTCAAACTAATTTTCCCAGAGGACCACAGTGGAAAAAGAGAATCGCACCAAGGGCCAGACATTTATTAACATGCTTTTATTTCATCGAAAAGGTCAAATATCTTTGACTCAATGATTGTATGTCTCATATTGTCATCTCACGTACAGATTGGTCCACATAAAGCTCTGAAAAAGTGAGCAAAAAAGTTCCAAAGCCGTCCTAGAATTTAGCAAATCAACTAAGTATGCTACCACACAGCCGACTCAAAACAAGCTCTTTCACAGCCTGTATATGCAAACGCTGTGCTTCTGGGGGAATTTCTGAGTCTCAAAGTCGGCAAATTTGCCAAATTATGCGTTGAGTGTGGTGTAATTGCAAGTTGAAAAACTGTTTCCCATGTTTTTGGTTTGGCACACAACTAGGTGGGCCAAAATATACTGTGAACCAAGATTGATATGCCGGATCAGAATTAGCAAGGGGCCGGATTTGGCCCGCGGGCCGTGAGTTTGACACATGTGCTGTACGCAATTGTATAGTCCTTCAACCAATCAGACCAACGATCTGGGTGACGTAGTAGCGACAGCGGGTCAACGGGTTGCTGCCATGGAGTGCTGCGCTTCGGTGGCCGGCTTGTTGAATGTAAACAAAAAGCTGCTTGGTGGCTTCTCTATCGTCATCGTGTTAAACCCGCCAATAGCGCGCCAGTTTGTGATTGGTTCCCGCAAATTTGTAACGGAAGCAGGATAGATAAACGTACAGGTTTCCAGCCTGAGCTGCAGGGTGAAATCAAATCGCCGGCTGGGTTTCTTTGGCTTACCAAGAATGGGTTTAAAAGGAAAAAAAGGGGTTTAAGTTTTTATAAAAACTTAAACCCCTTTTTTTCTCATCACTGATTGGTCAACCATCTCAGGAGCGAGAGCAAGTGTTACTATGGCCTTTTTTTTACACTGACTGTTATTATACATATGAAATAATTAAAATGTATATTTTTAAGTGCATGCATGGGGTTATAAAACACAATAACAAGATTAAAAAAAATGCCATGCATTAGTATGCAGGGAACCAGTATGATGTAGATAACTCTTATATTGTTAGAATAACAGATGTATTACAAGTTAATGACATAATATATAGCTAGATAGCTAACAACATTATGTTGTCAAGAAAAACTTAAAGCCATATAAAAGAGTCCTTTAATCAATTGTTTAACGATTGGTCAAATTTAAAGTTAAGCGGCTAGGGAAATAAATACATTTTACTTTCCCCCCATAAACCATGGTAGCTATACATTCAACTCCTAACACCATATTCTTTGAGTTACACAATCTTTAGCTTAGGTCTAAAAAAAAAACCATACAGTAAATCACTGTAAATCAAATTTTAATACCCATAATGCAATGCATATTACAGTAATGAACCGAAAGAAAATTATGGTACTGTAGAAATTACAGCAAAGTCTAACAGTGTAGTCAAATGTGTAATTTGTGTAGTGTGTAAAAATTTCCTTTTGCGAAATGATCACATTCTGTTTTTCTGTTTGCTGTTTATATATTTTACACCACACCCCAATTTCTTTCTGTTTTGGGTTGTGTAATTAAATAGAACGACACATCTTAAATGTTCTAAAAGTTCCATTATGTTTGTTGTTTTTTACAGGAAAAGATGCTGCTACTTCTCCTTCCTCTGCTCTGTCTTCATCATAAGAGCCACACACAATCTAATTTGCTTCAAATCTGCAAAAACTGCAGAATACAGAAGAGAATCTGCACATTTTCTTAGTTTTCAGCTGGGATTTTTTGGCCTTCTTCCGCATTTTCTTTGCCGCCTTTTGGTTTCCTTGTTGTTGATTTCTTTGACTTTATTTTTTACTTATCTTAGCATTTTTCCACTGACTGCCTTTGTGTTGTTGTTTTTTCAACTATTTTGTCAATCGGCTCACATCCTGTGTTATTTATTTATTATGTGCTCAAGTTTTTCCAACAACAGCACCACAAGAGCGGAACTGCATTAAATTGTAATGTTAATTTTGTTACCAATAAATAGGTTTATTTTTATAACCAATTCAGTTTGTCCGTTGTGCCTGGTCGCTCTTAATGCGTAATGAGAAGGCCATGTCACAATCTTAAAATTTGAGGTAAGGTTGGTAAAACCTATTTAAGTTTAAGTTTGCAGATTTACTATTTATGAAGTTGGCAGATGGTTAAAATAGGCTATATTTTTTAATTTGTTAGAAGATCTGCTGACAGTCTAAAAAAATGGTTGACCCAAAGTTGGCAAAAGGTTGGTAATGTAAATTTTAGGTTGGCAGAAGGTCGGCTGTCTAATGGTTGGCCCAATGTTGTTTTAGTTTTTTAAGTTGGTAAAAGGTTGGTAAAGTATTTTTAGGTTGGCAGAAGGTCTGCTGGCCATCTAATGACATGAGTGGTCCAACGTTAATCCAACGTTATTTTAGTGGTTTTTGGGTTGGCAGAAGGTCTGCTTGCCATCTAATGAAATGATTGGCCCAACGTTGGCCTAACGTTATTTTAGTGGTTTTTAAGTTGGCAACAGGTCTGCTTGCCATCTAATGACATGGTTGGCCCAACGTTGGCCCAACGGACAAAATGTCGTTGGGCCAACGTCAGCACCCAACGTTGGCCCAACACAACAGCAGACGTTGGGCCAACGTTGGCCCAACGTCTGTTTGCTACCTGGGTAGTTTCATGTATTTTAAAGCTGTAGTGCGTAGTTTCTGTCTCCCCCATGAGGAATTCTAAGTAATGACAACAAAACAGTTGGCGCGTCCACATGATACAAACATTCTGTGATCGCGCACCACCCCCACCCCTCCTCCACGCAGTTGCTAGTATCCAAGAAGGACACAGAGGATTAAAACAACATGGACTCTTCAGGGGCCTGTTGCACAAAAGTAGAATAAAGAAATCCAGGATAAGTGAAAAAGCGCAGCTTAATCGGTTGCACGTTTGCCGAGCCAAGATAAGTAGGTGAAGCTATGTCAAGCCAGGAGTAGATAGCTGGGATAAGTGCACGTTCACGGCTTTCTTAAATAGACCACGGTATCGATCACAGATTTACTGATGCAGAAATGGGAAAGACGCGTGCAGCATATGTTTCACCCGCTGAGCAGCAGCTTCTAATGGAAATTTACGAGGAGGTGAAACATATAATATGCAAAAAGGGAAATACGGCCGTTATCAAACGAGAAAAAAAGCCCGACAGACAATAGCAGACCGACTGAATACGTATGGATTTAAAAAAAATCTACTCAGTCACTCCACGTTTTAATTGCTTTAATATGCTTGTTTTATGTGTTGGTTTTATTGCTGTATCTGTTTTTATGTGCTGGTTTTAGTGTCAAGTGTCTTTGAGTAGCCTGTAAATTCTTGTTCCTGGGAAATTTATAAGGACTAGGCTTAATTTCAAAGCTTATTCATAATGCGAGAATATGTTTTACAACCATATGCACAAATCTCCATAAGCTATGTCTAATTCTAAATATCTTTCTACAAATAATGTTCATACAGAACAAACATGACTGGACAAAAACTAGAACAAGAAGTGACTTCAATACACGCTGTAAGCATATCTGTAAAACAATGTTATTATTCATGTTTTTTTTCCTCACTCCCAAGATGACAAGTGTCAGCACTAAAATAAAATGATTAAGAAGCTTTGTGGCATTCCAACACATTCTCACTCCCATTTGGTAAAAAAAGGACGTTTGATCAGGTGCCATTGTCGTAGTTATTGATGCTAAAAGTCCGCTTTTAGAGTCCGCTGCACGGTGTGGGAGGATCCCCCTGCCTCCCCCCGCCTCCCCGCGTTGCACGGGCGGGGGCACATTTCACGGGGACAGCAGCGGAGGAAAAGCCCATTCCCTCCGTATCGTCCAACTTTTTACCATTACCATCTCAACTACTGCAGTAGTAGGATTTAAATCAAACTCGTGACAGCAATAGTGACAAGTAATAAATGTTAATAAAATGAAGCAGAACACATTCAGAAGACAACGGAATAACTGTTAAACACGTTTATTTCGGATCAGAGCGGCAGCTGATTTAATACATCAGACTCCAGGATTAATCTTAGCCTGCCTGTTAGCCTGCTCTGGACCAGGCTAGCTGCAAAGAATAAATCGCCATGGTTACTTGGCTAGGTTTAATTCAACCTGCTTTTGTGCAACCAAGTCAAAGCTAAATTCATCCAGGATAACCTGAATATCCCGGCTTAATCCCTTATCTTGGTTTTGTGCAACAGGCCCCTGAAGAGGTAATTATCTTAACTCAAGTTTCTGCGCGTGAAAGTCGCCGGACGACACCAGTTTCTGAACATAGCCATACTGAGAAATACAGAGAGTGTTTTGTGAAGCTGATAGTCTTAATTAGCTTTGTATCAACTTATTTGGTAATGGCTTGAATGTAACGGATGTTCATTAATATAAAAAAGTTACGCACTAATGCTTTAAAACTGAAATATCTTACAGGAAAGACAATTTATTAGAGGAAATGGCAATTCAGTGGTTTTGTAATTTCTTTGTGACCTTGAAACTTTAGTGTTAATTGGAATGACATACTGCATTAGACCATGGCTCTTTTATGGCATGTCGTCAATCTTGCTTCTGTATTATTAATGTGAGCTCTCCAAAATGGTAAGAAAATTTATTTTCACCCATCTATCCATCTATTTCCTGCGGTTTATCAGGGCTGAGTCGTGGTGTAGGGTTGCTACCCCAGGGTCTCCAACCAGTTGGACATGCTTGCAAAACCTCCAGGTTGCAGGAGACATCCTGACCAGATATTCCAAACCACCTCAACTGGCTTCTTTTGACACAGCAGCTCTAGTGTTAGCTCTATATCTCTAAGGGTGAACCCAGCCACCCTGTGGAGGAAATTAATTTTGGCTGCTTGTACCTATCTCACCATCTAAAGCTCATAACCAAAGGTGAGGGTTGGAATGTAAAGTCAACTGGTAAATTGAAAGCTCAGCTCTCTTGACCACGATGGTCTGGTACAGCACCTCTCACTTGTGAACAAGACCCCAAGATACTTGAACTCCTTCACTTGGGGCAATAACTCATTTCCAAGTAAAATAAATAAATCCATAAGTAAAATAACTTACGATTTCTCACTGATGACAGCATTGATTGCATCTCTAAGGTCCTCAGTCTTCATTAAGTTGAAGTCCACTATAATTCCAGCTCCCTTAGCCTTAATATGGACCATGTTGTCTGGCTGGTCAGCAAACATGGGGATGCCCACCATGGGAACACCGTGGTAGATGGCCTCATAAATCCCATTTGTTCCACCATGGGTGATGAAAGCTCTGGTCTTGGGGTGACCTGTTAGTTTACCAAACAACATGAAACTTACATTATCATCATTTCTCTAATTAAAGCAAGCTGTTCATCTGCATATCTTTTTACATCAGTATGATGTGACAACTATAAATGTAATGAAACTGAATATTGGCAAAGGGTTGTGTGTGGAAGCAGGCTAGTTCAGATCACCCAGAGATTTTAGAAAACTACAGAAAGTGACAATACAAGCCCTTACCTCAAGGATTTGTGCTGAAGTGCCATGAATGTCAAACTTATGGTGGCGCTAGAGGAAAAGGCATTTGAATACTTTGTCTGGAAACCATGGATATGAAATACCAGCTTGTAATCGGTGTTAAGATTGTGTAATTGTTGAAGTGCATCAAATATTCTGTTTTCTCTTCTACTCTGTCCTTTTAGGATTGTGTACTGTCACACCCAAAACTAAATATTGTGGTGCATACCCTATACCTTAAGAAGTAAATGTAATGACGTTTACTGTTGAAGGATTTTATGAAAGCTAAACTTGCCCAGTAGGTCATTCTGAGGGATCCAGTCGTATATTCTGGTGTTGGCACCCAGAGTTGATGGTTTTTCGCCACCGTATCTCCACAGCACCTATGAACAGCAAAAACACTTTTAGACTTGGAAACGCAGTTTTAATTGTATGTCATAATTAGGGTTGCAAAATCCAGGAATTTTCAAAGTTGGAAACTTTCCATGGGAATATATGGGAATTAACGAGAATTAACAGGAATAAATGAGAATTAATGGGAATGAACTGGATATTTACATCTTGCAGCATAATCTTGGTTAAAACAACCAGATTTAATGCAACTTCAGTTGACATGCACACACACAGTAATCAGTATAGGCTAGTACTTGCCAACATTTCGTTTTTAAAATATGGGAGGTTTTTTTTCTTTCTTTTTTCTGGGGCTGCGGGGGGTAATACATAACTCATTGCTATTAACCTATGCGTGTTAATTGTATAGCCCACTTGTTCTTAATAGGCTGGAAACAATAGACAGCGCTGATGATTAGCTTAGCACGCATATAACCATAACCATAGTAAATCAAAGGCAGCATGCTAGCTAAATTCATATGTTAAGCTAAGGTTTGGGCTACTACTTAGCCTACTGCAGGGCTATTGAGGCCACACCCACTGCATTATTAAAGTTCTACTGACAAATAACTCAACATTTGTATTCACTGTATATGCCTGTCTGCTTATTACAAAACAAAATGTTTATATTTATAGTTTGTATAAGATGGAGTTTGTATGAATTGCCCAATATTTAATTCTCGTAAATTCCCCTAATTTCCATTAATTCCCATGAAATTTTCCAATTTGAAATGTTTCCAAAATTCCCCAGCTTAATTTTCCATGGAAAGTTTCCTGAAATTTACCAGAAAATTTCCGCCCCTTTGCAACCCTAGTCATAATACACTGTATAGCACCTCTGTGTTGTTCCAATGAAAGTAGCTAGCGCTAGTTCCAAAAGACGCTAAATCAGCAGATGACGTCACACATAACTTGAAATAAACAATAAATACAAAAACATATGTACAATATGACTGTTTAAACAATTAGAGATAAAAGGCTGAGTGGTTGAGGGATGTGGAAAAGATCAGGATAAACCGTATAGTTTGTGCAATGGTATATATTGTCTAGTATGTACGATAATCGTCATAGGGGGACTACAGATGGGGAGATTTTGGTCCTGGTGGACTGCAGCCTCCTGCCAGAATGGAGTGTTTCAAAAAGTTTGTGTTCAGGATGGGAGGGATCGGCTACAATCTTTCCTGCCCACTACAGAGTCCTGAAAACCCTGACCGTCTGAATAAGTCGCTAAATTTGTTGCTCGTTGCTTTTTAGATCTAAAGCTTAGATTGTCTGAAAAGTTGCTTAATCTAGCGAGAAATATCACCAACACTACTAAAATAAAGGTAGCTGTATTATATAAAAAATAAAACTTTAGTAGTTTTTATTTGGAAAATGGTTGATCTTTGATGGTTTGGTCTATAAATGTGATTTGTCATTTATTTTTGAAAATCCCAACTCCACCCCTCCAATCAAATCTTAAATTGTATATTATGTTTACACTTCTGATTGTTTCTCCTTGCCTTACATCCTGTCCCCTGTTCACTCAGAAGAAATGCTATGTTGTCATAACTTTATCACCATTTATTACCATTGACTGCAAATCATGTGTTGCTGCTGATCTCTTACCTTATGATAAGCTATGATAACTTTCAACCCTGCAGTAAGCTGTTGGTTTCATAGAATGCCAACATGTTATGAAAATCAAATTTAGACTTGAAGCTTACTTCAAATTGGGTAATTCTTCACAGGTAACTTTTTGTTGCCTTTTATTTTGTTAGTTTACTGCCTGTTACCTGTTATCACCTGGGGCCTGTTGCACAAAACCAAGATAAGGGATTAAGCTGGGATGTTCAGGTTATCCTGGATGAATTTAGCTTTGACTTGGTTGCACAAAAGCAGGTTGAATTAAACCTAGCCAAGTAACCATGGCGATTTATTCTTTGCAGCTAGCCTGGTCCAGAGCAGGCTAACAGGCAGGCTAAGATTAATCCTGGAGTCTCATGTGTTAAATCAGCTGACGCTCTGATCCGAAATAAACGTGTTTAACAGTTATTCCGTTGTTTTCTGAATGTGTTCTGCTTCATTTTATTAACATGCATTACTTGTCACTATTGCTGTCACGAGTTTGATTTAAATCCTACTACTGCAGTTGTTGAGATGGTAATGGTAAAAAGTGGGACGATACATTTTATTTTAGTGCTGACACTTGTCATTGTGGGAGTGAGGAAAAAAAACAATAAGTAATAATAGGCTACATTGTTTTACAGATATGCTTACAGTGTGTATTGAAGTCACTTCTTTTTCTAGTTTTTGTCCAGTCATGCTTGTTCTGTATGAACATTATTTGTGGAAAGATATTTAGAATTAGACATAGCTTATGGAGATTTGTGCATATGGTTGTAAAACATATTCTCGCATTATGAATAAGGGTTTGAAATTAAGCCTATTCCTTAGGGTAAATTGCCCGAGGAACATTCATTCCCTCTGCTCACTTTTAAGGCAACGTAGGCTAAATAATACATTTTATTTATATAGTGCTTTACAGGCTACTCAAAGACACTTTACACTAAAACCAGCACATTTAGCGCATAAAAACAGATTCAGCAATGAAACCAACACATAAAACAAGCATATTAAAGCAATTAAAACGTGGAGTGACTGAGTAGATTTTTTTTAAATCCATACGTATTCAGTCGGTCTGCTATTGTCTGTCGGGCTTTTTTTCCCGTTTGATAACAGCCGTATTTCCCTTTTTGCATATTATATGTTTCACCTCCTTGTAATTTTCCATTAGAAGCTGCTGCTCAGCAGGTACATATGCTGCACGCGTCTTTCCCATTTCTGCATCAGTAAATCTGTGATCGATACCGTGGTCTATTTAAGAAAGCCGTGAACGTGCACTTATCCCAGCTATCTACTCCTGGCTTGACATAGCTTCACCTACTTATCCTGGCTCGGCAAACGTGCAACCGATTAAACCGCGATGAGCAGATCACACCAAGTCCAGCTGCGCTTTTTCAGTTATCCTGGATTTCTTTATTCTACTTTTGTGCAACAGGCCCCAGCAGTTTCAAGCAACTGCCTTTTAAAAATAATGGTTGCGTAAGGACATCAGTCACCATTTGAAACAGTCCTTGCTTGCAACTCATTTGCCATGTGACAACAATGCAACACTGCCATTAAATTTGCATTTAGGGGTCATTCCAGGTCATTCCAGTTGGCACATAGAGATTGTGCTCTTACCTTTTGTGGGATCTGAGCGAGGGCTGAGGCTATCATGTTTCCCTTCTCTGTGGTGATGTTCTTGATGAATGTTCCCAAAGTAAAGACCACAATGCCAGCGTCTCCAGAAGTCTGCACAAACTCCTCCATATCCTGCAATAGGAGTGACATTATCTCAATGCAAACCAATCAGCATTTTCTTTTCTTTCCTCAGCATTTTAATGCTTATTTTCTTCATTGTTTAGGTCAGGACTACTGTGAAGGTAGTGTAGTGAAATATTAACAGGCTTGCGATAGTGGAGACAGCCCTACCTTTGGTAAAGGTTTAGCAGGTCTGCAGTGGATCCCGCCAACATATTTGAAGTTAGGGAGGAAAGGACGAGGGAATTCAAAATCCCAGTAGGTTCGTATCAACCAGATGTCTGCTCTACCCATCATCTCGCAGGCACTGGTGGGTGTTCCTGTTGCAATACAAAATTATATAATATATAGTTATCTTATTTTCATATTTAAAAAATATGAAATGGTTGACTGGTGATTTGATATAAAAGCATTGCAATGAATCAAAAGCAAGAAATCATCATTGGACTCTATGTGTTGGTATCCTGTAGTTTGGTTGCTCACCTTTGACTTCGGAGTAATATTTATCTACTTCTTTCCAAATAACCTCATCAATCACGATGTCCTGCAGTGCGTAGAAGAGAAAGTTCCACACTCTCTCTGAGAAGTCCATTTTGTCAGTCAGTTTGCTCATAGTGCCAGGGACAAAGGAAGGTGGAGCAGGTAGCTGACCACAGTGTCTCTCCCAGTTATTGGCTAGGGAAAAGCGCAGGGTGAAGACCAGAGGGATGCCCAAAATCTCTGCTAATAAGTCACTGCCAAGGTAGATGGGGTCAGCCAGGAGAAGGTCATATTTTCCCTCCTTCAGCTTCTTCATGATGGTTTCTGATTTTAGCACGCCGTCCAAATACTTCAAAGAATACTGCAGGTTGACCTTTATCAGATCCATGTATCTTATGTATAACTGCAAGTAGCTCATATGATCCATTTCATACATGGAGAAGTGAATGAAGTCATTTAGAAAGTCCTGCATGTTCTCTATTGTGACAGATACATTGAAGGGTTCGTAGCCAAAGCGAGAAGGCTCACTGGTGTCCATGAACATTGATGTGCTCGGCACCAGAACCGTCACCTGGTGTCCTCTGTTGATCAGCGTCTCCAACACAGGCTTAATGTTGATCCAGTGGCTGCCTTCAGTGTACCAGACCAAAATGTTCCCTCCATTTGCTCCCCATGTCACGCAAAGTAGCAGCAGGACACTAACAGAGAGACGCTGCCCCAGCTTCATGGTGCCTGTTTGTCAAGACGAAAGCATGCTGTGGCCGGATCCTTTTTCAGAGGTGCTCTTAAAAAAAAAAAAAAAAAAAAAATCATTAACTAATGAAGCTGAACTCTGGCTCGTAACTCCTCTTTATGCCGCATGGAACATTATGTAATGGACCCACCTAAAGCAAATGGTTAGAGGTAAAGGGCAATAGCTGTAAAGTTGACAGTATTTCTTTGTTTTTTATAAATCTGTGGGTCATCATGATTAGGTACCAGGAAGTACATCAAATAAAGGCAAAACGACAAAGAAAAAAAGCAATTTCAGAATTTCGTCAGAATTTCATCTCTATTTTTGCATACTATGCTTTTTTTTTTATTGATTATACCGACCCACCCCTACCAACCCACCTCCCTTCCCCCAACCCACCATACCATCGGCCCGCCTCTCCCACCACTGTCCCCATTTACCCGCCTACCCCGCACATTACTGGTGCTCATTCAAGACAGTTCGCGCTTGGGCGCTGCCGCACACACACACACACACACACACACACACACACACACACACACACACACACACACACACACACTATGACAACAACAACAATAAGACATGAATGTTCTGTAACCTGTACCAGAATCATCCAAACAGAAAGTAAAAACAGACTTCAGATCCCCAAGTTCTAGTCGTTAGCAGTGAAGAGATGGAGTGAAATAACACAGACAGATAACTATTCATTGACACACTCACGTAACCTAAGGAAGTTGCATGTGTGTGCCCGTGCAAGAATTTGAAGGACTATATTTTGACTCAGGAAAAGGCTGGTTGAAAGCAACTCCCCTTTCTAGCTGCAGCTCTTTGCTGCATGTCATTTCCCCTTTCTCTCCCCTTTTATTTCTTCAGCTGTCCTATTTAAATAAAGGCCTAAAATGCCCGAAAAAAGAAAAGACATTTTGTTGCTAATCTCATATTATATCACTAGAGGGCACACTCAACCTGTGCTGTACTTGGAATCAGGATTTCTTTTCTCAGCACATTTCACTCTGATGTGCTTCTTCTGTTTTATTGGTTAAAGCCATCAGGAGGATCTGCTGTCGATGTGGAGCTACGCACGCTGTAAACCAAACGGGCAAACGCATCCATACAGAGGCGTGTAATTACACTATATGGAAGGAGAAAGGTGATACCGATGTTTTATTTTTGTGTTAACTATACTCAGGGTTCGTACACCTTTTTCCAAGGTTAAATTCAAGCACTTTTCAAACACTTTCAAGGTCCATTTTAAAAGCTTTTTCCAACACCTCACCACCGTAAAATATATACCAATACATAGTAAAAATTTAGTGTTTTTGTCACATTAAAAGACATAATACTATAAACAGCCAAAATTGTGTTTCGTAATAGCAGAAGGATCAGATATTTAAGCAAAACACAAGTTTTATTTATCAAAATGTATCACTGTCTAAGTAGACTTTGCTATCTAACCTGCCTGAGTCAATGTAAAAACAATTGCCCCAAACAAAATCACTTGACAGGTTCACTTCACTAACCCTGAATTATAACCTTCTCTTCATGGTTCCTAACATAACATACAGTAAGACAGCTATGGAGAGGAGCCCTGAGTGGGGGGTCTGAGCCAAATGACATGAAGCTGGGTCATTCTGGGTCAAAATCCCGGAAAACAGCTTGTGCACCCTCTTAAATTTTGCTCAAAGTTTATGCTACCCTTAATGTCCTTTCACACTTTTTTCCAAATCTAGGGCATGCTGTACAAACTTGTAATGGTTAGAAGATGGTTAGAAAGGTAACTGTTGCTTCTGCCTTTTGGGGAGCCACTCTCTGCTGGGCCGGACTTGATTAGAACAAAGGAAATGCATATCTCTGTGAAGTTGAATAGAATCGGCTACCATACTGAACTACCATGATAAACGACCTTTGTCTGTGATCTGGAGTAAACCTGAATTCAGAGGTGTGTCCTTATCCTGAGAGACTTTTTATTCAAGGAAACACCCACAATTGCACAGGAATATAATTCAGAAACAGAGGTGATTTCAGGGCTGCAAATCTGTGACCCCAGTGTATAGTGTATTGTTTTGTCATGTCACAAGACTGTTTTTATGTGACTCCATCAAGGAGAAGCATCATTTCAGTCCGCTGCCAGCTGCATTGTAACATTTGCGTTTTGTCTTGTCATTTTCATCATGTTGTTTATTAAACTTTTTGCTTAACTTTCAATTGGACCCTAGCCTCTCCTTTCTCCTCAGAAATCAAACGATCACGTCTTTTAGATTTTCTTAACAATATACATTTATCTACTGGAATAGAGCAGCGTAAATATTGTATAAGGCCATCCTCAACCTTTACAGTAGGTAGGCTACTTGTATGACACTCCATCTGACACGATATCTGTTCAGCAATCGATTCTTGTTATGCACCGGGCTAACGTTTGCAGGTTTTAATTTGCGGGTAGTTAACGTTACAGTTACTGTGATGTAACTTTGGCTATGTTCACTGCATATTCCACAAATGAATGTGCCATAATGGACATGCAATACTAACATTACATTATCACACCAAGTACTCTCAGTCACTTTTTCCTAGCTAGAAGTTACTAGCGTAAACAAATAGGCGCTAACTGGCGCTAACGTGTACAGTAGGCTACAGTTTGCTTACTTGAAACTTCATGTGACTCGAGAGCGCAGACTCGCCCCATAGATATATAGACTCGCCCATTGTGAAAAGCTGCACATCTTTTTTGCAGACTTTACAAGAGGCGACTGTTGAGTTAAATAAAGTTGTAACAATGCTGATTTTAATAACCATGTATGTTTTATGTTTTAAATAATAAATTGTATGCTGCAGTCAGGTTATGAAAATAGGAATTAAATCTAGAATGACTACTAAGGTATAAACAGCTGGTTATTTCTCTCCCCCTCTCTTCCTGTTTCTTGCAGATAGATTAGGTTAAAACCAACTATTAACATATGAAGAGAAACGTCTCTTTGAGTCTCCAACCTCCTGGTGCCTAGACTTGATTAGAACAAAGGAAATGCATATCTCTGTAAACTTGAATAGAATAGGCACTACCATGATAAACTACCTTTGTCTGTGACCTGGAGTAAACCTGAAATTCAGAGGTGTGTCCTTATCCTGAGAGACAGGAATATAATTCGGAAACAGAGATGATTTCAGGACTGCTAACTGTGACCCGACAGGGGAAGCATGTTGGTAGTCCACTGTTTACAGTGTAGCCTATTGTTTTGTCATGTCACCAGCACTGCGGACCTGGGACCCGACAAGGGAACAAGGTTCTGCAGTCCGCTGTTTACAGTGTATTGTTTTGTCATGTCGCATGACTGCAAAACTGTGACCCCACAAGGGGAAGCATGTCTTGTAGTCCACTGCCGGCAGTGTTTCATGTTTTATGTTTGATTGTTTTTGTCATGTCGTTTTCATCGTGTTGGTCATTAAATCCTTTGCTTAACTTTCAATTCGACCCAAGCCTCTCCTTCCTCCTCAGAAATCAAACGAACACGTCTTTTAGATTTCTATCACAACTCATAAGGTTTGTAACCATTAATCGATAATCATTTTTCATCGTTCATTGAAACGACAACCTGCCGGCAGCGATATTACGAATCCCACTATGGCCACGCCAAGACCTGTCCTTCAATAGCATTTATTGGCCAGGTGTCCATGATGCTTACGCAAGGTCGAGGTGAAAATACCTAACCCCAACCAATCAAGCTGCTTCCTAGGGCGGGTCTTGGTGTGGTGGCAGATCACAGTCACACATGCACAAGGGAGCAGGTTTCATTTTCTCCAACATTTTATTTCTCAAATTTAATAAACGAACTATTCAGTAAGTTAGGTATTTGTTGTGAAAGAAATACAGTTAACAATTTCAAGCATTTTATCCAAAATTCAAGCCCTTTTCAAACCTTGAAAACACAACATCAAAATTCAAGCATTTTCAAGGATTTCAAGCACCCGTACGAACCCTGTATACTGCTTACACCATCAGATCGGTGTACATTTTTAAACTGTTAACAGTGCCAGGTGGACTGGAGACCCGCTTCAGTTGCTGCGAGGGAGTCATGGGATGTTAGGTGTTTCAGGTTGGAAAAGACAGGGTGATAGTAATCAGTTAAAAAAAAAAAATCTTCACGTAGAGCACCAAACCCCAACCAAACTCCAATACATTTGTGGAAGTATCGTTTTAAGCCAAAATTTTAACTGGAGCTATATGACCAGCGACATTTTAAGTAGCACCGAAGTAAAAGTAACATGGATTTATTCAATTCAATTCAATTTTATTTATAGTATCAAATCATAACAAAAGTTATCTCGAGACACTTTACAGATAGAGTAGGTCTAGATCACACTCTATAATTTCCAAAACCCCAACAATTACAGTAATTCCATCAACAGCAATCATTAGCAGTGGCTATCGCGACAGTGGCGAGGAAAAACTCCCTTTTAGGAAGAAACCTCGGCAGACCCAGACTCTTGGTAGGCGGTGTCTGACGGGCCGGTTGGGGGGGTGATGAACAGTGGCGATAATAGTCACATTAAAGGTCACAGTGACTTCGAAGGTTATCGTGGAAGTTCATGTCATAGCAGGGCACATCGTGTCATACTGAGTAGTGCAGTCCCCTATACCGGATCCAGACTACTCTGTGCATAGGAACATCACAGCAGGGCGTTGCGGGATGTAGCGTGGCGCTTCAGAGCATGGGTGGATGCGGCGGATGCAGCAGGACGCAGCAGGATGCGGCCGGGAATTGCAGAAGAAGAAGAAACATAAGGACTCCGGGGAGTAAACTCCCCAGAGCTAGATTAGTAACAAGCAATTCTGGGACAGGATGCATACAAAAGTAACAAGTAGAGATGAGAGAGCAATACCATCCAGAGTAGCTATATCGAAGTTCGGCGGTGCGTTGGTCCTATCACAATAACTTCCGTTTTGTTTGAGTTTAACATCAGGAAGTTGTGGGTCATCCAGGATTTTATATCTTCAATACACATTTGAAGTCTTGCTGACTGACCACTTTCATCTGGCTTAATTGACAGATATAATTGGGTATCGTCTGCGTAACAGTGATAGTTAATTGAGTGTTTCCTAATAATATGGCCTAGAGGAAGCATATATAAGGAAAATAGAATTGGTCCAAGCACTGAGCCTTGAGCAACGCCATGGCTAACTTTGGCGTGCTTGGAGGGTTTATCGTTAATGTTAACAAATTGGGATCGCTCAGAGAAATAAGACTTAAACCAGCTTAGTGCAATTCCTTTAATTCCGACTAAGTGTTCCAGTCTCTGTAACAGGATTGTATGGTCAATAGTGTCAAATGCAGCACTAAGATCTAGTAAAACAAGAATGGAGACAAGTCCTTTGTCTGCAGCTGTTAGAAGGTCGTTAGTAATTTTCACCAGTGCCGTCTCTGTGCTATGATTCTTTCTAAATCCTGATTGAAAATCATCAAATAAACTGTTGCTATGTAGAAAATCGCATAACTGATTAGCAACCACCTTCTCAAGGATCTTGGATAGAAAGGGAAGGTTAGATATAGGTCTATAGTTTGCTAAGACCTCAGGATCCAGGGTGGGTTTTTTCAGAAGAGGTTTTATCACAGCTATTTTAAATGACTGCGGTACATAACCTGTTAATAAGGACATATTGATCATATCTAGTAGTGAAGTGTTTACCACGGGTAACGCTTCTTTGAGTAGCCTCGTTGGGATGGGGTCCAAGAGACAGGTAGATGGCTTAGCTGAGGATATCTTTAACATTAATTGTTGAAGGTCTATAGGATAAAAGCAGTCTACGTATATGTCGGGACTAGTCGTTTGTTCTAGCGGTCCTGTATTTAACGATGAACTGTTAGAAGTTAAGGGCAAAAGGTGATTAATTTTGTCTCTAATTGTTATAATTTTATCATTAAAGAAGTTCATGAAGTCATCAATACTCAGTGCTAGAGGAATAGATGGCTCAGTAGAGCTGTGACTGTCAGCCTGGCTACAGTGCTGAAAAGAAACCTTGGGTTGTTCTTATTTTCTTCTATTAGTGAAGAGTAATAGTCTGATCTGGCTTTTCTTAAGGCCTTCCTATAGGTTTTGAGACTTTCTTGCCAATCCAAATGTGATTCTTCCACTTTGGTGGAGCGCCATTTACTTTCGAAGTTTCGCGAGATTTGTTTTAATTTGCGAGTTTGGGAGTTATACCAAGGAGCTGTTTTCCTTTGCTTTATCGTCTTCTTTTTGAGAGGAGCGACAGAGTCTAAGGTCGTCCGTAGGCAAGTCGTAGCACCGTCTACAAATGTATCAATTTGAGAGGGACTGAGGTTAACATAGAGGTCCTCTGTTATGTTAAGGCATGGCATTATTGAAGACAACATAACTTTGTTTAATTGACAGGTGTGTGTGTGTGTGTGTGTGTGTGTGTGTGTGTGTTTGTGTGTGTGTGTTGCCCAATTGGCCTCAGGTACAGTTATTCAAGTTCGTGCACACCTGTCAGCAATTGACGTAATTACAAGTGCATTTAAAGGAGCTAACGAAGAAGAATGTTCACATATTGGATTGCAAATACATAATATATGTAGAGGTTAATAATGTTTTTTTCTTCAGTTTTTCAGGCTGGTTTCACTGAACCTAAGTTTATGGTGACAAAGGCAGTGAAACAAATAGTACAACACATTACATATTATACATTGTTTGGAGTTTCAAAAGAATACTGGACACTGTAAAGTGATTTTGGTGTCATTTCTATTTTTTGCCCTAATTAGTTGTTCAAAGTATCGACAATTACTGGTCCCAAGCCACAACTTCCAATCCAAGGCATTGTCGTTACATTACATGATTTAGTCCAACAGGAAAACCAGTGAACTAGGTTGTTTTTTCACCCATCCTTTTTGTAGCCAACTACATTTCTATTCGGTTAGTTACTCCGCCTTTCTCTTCGCCTTTCCCTTTCTGTCACAGCACCTCCGGAAGCAGAATGTGCAGGTCTTGATGAAGAGAAGTAAGATGAACAGAACGATGGCGAGGATGAAGGCCAGGACATCCAGGCTGTGATACTGATACCAGGTGAGCTCATGGGCCTGAACCCTCAGGTGCTTGGCCCCTTTGTTTCTCATGGTGTACTCAATCCAGAATACTGCCTCATCTCGAGCACTCATTGGTCTGTCATGGTGGATACTGGACAGCTGCATGACATTGTCCTTGTACCTATGAATGTGGACATACAGGGGTGAACATGGGAATTAATGCATTTAAATTATTTTTATTTTTTATACTTCACTTTCTTTGACTTACCAAGAATGGGTTTAAAAGGAAAAAAAGGGTTTAATTTTTTTGTTTAATTTATTTTAAAGCTGTAGTGCATAGTTTCTGTCTCCCCCATGAGGAATTCTAAGTAATGACAACAAAACTGTCAGCGTCCACATGATACAAGCCTTCTGTGATCTGTTATCTTTTTCTGCGTAGGAAAGTCGCCAGATGACACCAGTTTGTGAACATAGCCATACTGAGAAATATAGAGAGTTTTGTGAAGCTGGTAGTCTTAATTAGTTTTACATCAACTTATTTGGTAATGGCTTGATTGTAACGGACGTTCATTAATATAAAAAAGTTACGCACTAAAGCTTTAAAACGGAAATATCTTACAGGAAAGCCAATTTATTAGAGGAAACGGCAATACATTGGTTTTGTAATTTCTTTGTGACATTGAAACTCTGTAGTGTTAATTGGACTGACATACTGCATTAGACCATGGCTCTTTTGTGGCATGTTGTCAATCTTGCTTCGGTATTATTAATGTGAGCTCTCCAAAATGGTAAGAAAATGAATTCTCACCCATCTATCCATCTATTTTCTGCTGTTTATGGGGCTGAGTCGTGGTGTATGGTCTTGTTGAGCTCTATATCTCTAAGGGTGCCAAACCCAGCCACCCTCTGGAGGAAACTAATTTTGGCTGCTTGTACCTATCTCACCATCTAAAGCTCATAACCAAAGGTGAGGGTTGGAATGTAAAATCAACTGGTAAATTGAAAGCTCAGCTCTCTTGACCACGATGGTCTGGTACAGCGCCTCTCACTTGTGAACAAGACCCCAAGATACTTGAACTCCTTCACTTGGGGCAATAACTCATTTCCAAGGGGAGCAATCCACTGTTTTCTGGCCTTGACTTGGAGGTGCTGACTCTCTCTCACTCCTGACCTCTTTACACTCTGCTGCAAACTGCCCCAGTGTGCACTAGAGGTCAGGGATGGACTGACAATCTGTGCATTCGGGAAAAGTCGGCACAAAAAAAATCTAATAAAGCGATATTAACAGCCAACAGCAAGTATGATCACTTATATGCTACGTGTAAAAAAAAAAAAAAAAAACAACTGCAGAGTAGGCCTACTAGTCTGGCTATCGACTGACCATAGCTAGTGTAATGGAAGAAATTACATTTTAGCATAATTCCTTATATTTTTATGTTTTATTTCTACTTTAATTCTCTCACATTATTGAAAGACAGTTTATCTCAGTTTCTGCTTAACTGCTGAGACGTCCAGTCTGGAACATAATGTGAGCACTGTTTGTCTGAACAGATAGGGGCTATAAGGTCACCCTAAAACTATCTCTAGTTTTCCCATGCCAGTTAAGATGTAACTGGGGGGGTGAAAGTCGTACAGGGAGGAGGCGAAATGGCTCCGAGATGTCTTCATGTGTATCAGATTGCCTGTAAGAATTGTAGCGTCATAATAATCCAAGTGCGTGTGTGCTGTCACTCTGAAGATGCATATAAGCCTAGTGTTCTTGTTCACTCATTTGAGGAACTGACTCCACACTGGGCTGCGGCCTTTTGTGAAATCATGTTGCTCCTATTTGCAAATATATCTTTAATAAAATACAAAAACCCAACTTGGTTTTAGTCTCAGTCTGTCTTATTTGTTTCAATTTACTAAACTCTGAAAACCTCTTCCCCTGCTGCAAAGGAAACTTCCACTACACTAGTAGAAAACGTAAGGAGAAAAGTGAATGGAAAAATTCAAAGAAAAGAGGGCCAAGTCTCTCGAGCCTGATGCAGCAAAATGCAAAAAGCTCACAGAGCTTGCAACTGCGAGCAGCAGCAGTAATGTTGTATGCCTAGTCCTAGACGACCAAAGCAGCACCACTGCATCACTTAGCCAGAGTGTAGAGGAACAAGTGGAAGCTGAGCCTGAGCATCCACAGCCTGGTCATGATGAGGGACGGACAGCAGAGTTAATTTCATATAAGCAAGAGGTACTGGTAAGTGCCAGGAGCAGGGCACATTATAATAGGCTATAAACACAACCCCAATTATCGTCATTGGTTTAGAGATTTTACTTGCTGTGAATACCTTGTCTAATAGGCTACAGTATTGAGGCGTAGTATCAGGACATCCTGGCTAGTGTCTGTCAATGGGCCTATTTGTGAGAAAGTCCAGGGGTCTCATTTATAAACGTGGCGCACAAAACGGGGCTGAAAATGTGTGTACGCCACTTCCCACGCAAAGGTTGTGATTTATAAAAAACAAACTTGACGGGAGAATGTGCGTTCCTCCACGCAAACTCTGACCCATGCGTACGCACATTTTGGAGACAAAATAGGAATTGGCGACGCAGATGGTGAGGTGGTGAGCTGAAGTCAAACTGCAGAAAGTAAATGGGAATAACGATTACTCGTAATATTTTAGTAAGTATTGATGCCTCACGCACATTTTTTCACTCCATATCATCCACGTTACCATGAAGATTAAATCCAGCAGTGTTATTTGCGCTTGTACTGAGTGATTATTGTTCCATAAACATCTCCAACTCAAATCTTAAATAAAAATTTGTTCTTAATGTTTAATCGGCGCTGTCTCGCCATCACATTGTCCGCTACGGAGCACAGGAGGAGGGGATGGCCAGACTGCATGGAATACAGGATATCATCAAATACCCTAGCATTAGATAACGGCAGAACACAGTGTAAATAACTAAATATCTGTCTTTAAAACTGTGCCTAATCATCAAATGTCAAAGTCTAAAAATACAGCCATTAAGCTCTCGCGCAATCGTTACTCTTAATTAAGGGTAACAATTGCGCGAGAGTCCTCGTTATTGGTCCGAACTTTAAATTACTGTTTGTGACCAAGTCTGGATGAAGAACAGTGTGTTTGCCTATTAGACTTTCTTTCGTCTTCAAATTGTATCTCAGAGTGGGGGATAACACTAGTTGATGCTGTGTTGGCAAGGTGTTAACAATCACAAATTGTTGTAAACATGGAGTCATTGCGGTGACCCCCGTGCATAATGCTGCATGATGGCACTGCTGGCTCTGCAGGAGGACTATATGATAAGAATCGGGAGAAAAAGAGACTTCAGGGACCATGGCGATGCTAATATGCCGATTTAGATTTTCTTAAGCTGAGCTCTTGGATGTATGTACTGAATTGGGTCCATTAGAGAGGGCAATGCACCGGAACCTTGGCATCCCGGTCCAAATACAGGTACTGATCGCCACTCTGGGGGAAACCAGAAGGAAATGTGAAAGAAAGTGTTTTTTTTTTTTATAAATATTATATTTAATCTTCAACTTTGTCACTAAGGCTTGTTTGGATATAATATATAGTTCTGTTAAATCTTATTATATACGTCCGGTATATTGAAGCTGTCCCCGAGTGCCATAATGCCTGCCCATTTTGGACGTATTATTAATACATTTAGTTATAGATCAGGTTTCCCTACACTGTGCAAGAACAGGCCGAAATTATAATTCAATTTGCAGCAATTCCTGAACGTCTGAGAAGTTTTTTGCTTTTTCTCCGCCTTTCTTTTATGAGTGAGAATAGAGTGAATAAGAAAGGAGGTGGAGTCGCCATTTTGTTTAATGACTCATTCCAATGTACGCAATTATCTTACGGAAATTTTGCTTCTTTTGAATATGTGGCTCTTCAGCTAAGATCCTCCCCTCAAGCTCTACTTCTAAATATCTACAGGCCACCTAAATACTGTGCATCCTTCTTTGATGATTTTACTGAACTGCTGTCTATAATCTGTATTAACTTTGACTGTGTAATTAGTGCTTGTGATTTTAACATTCATGTTGACAACCCCCAGGACCGAGGGACCAAAGAACTGTGTTGTGTTTTTGAGAGCTATGGACTGACTCAGCATGTGACACAGCCCACGCACAATAAGGGGCACACTCTGGACTTGATTATCTCCAAGGGTCTGAACATTTCCAAGGTTGTGGTGACTGATGTTGCTCTCTCTGATCATTCCTGTGTTTTCTTTAACGGCACTATCTCTGTGCCCAAAAGTGTTCAAACAAAGTTAATCAGAAAACGGTATATCACTGAAAACACCAGTGAATCATTCATTCAGCTTTTCTCCTCTACACCCGCCCTCACTGGGGCCTCAGTCACTGAGCTTGTAGATAATTTCAACTGTAAAATTACGAATGTTATTGATGCTATTGCTCCCACTAAGGTCAAAGCTGTCTCTGGTAAGAAAAGATCTCCATGGAGAAATTTTATAGTTGTGAGAACAGAAAAAAGAGAGTGTCGAAAAGCTGAACGCAGTTGGCAAAAATCTAATCTCCAGGTCCATTATAACACTTATAAAGAGAGACTTCGCATTTATAATCTGGAACTAAGAAATGCAAGGCGGTCCTTTTTCTCTGACATTATTGCCAGAAACAATAATGATTCACGTGCTTTGTTTGCTACTGTTGATAGATTAACTAACCCTCCAGTACTAGTAGCATCTGAACTGTTGTCTACCAAGGCTTGCAATGACTTTGCCTCCTTCTTCACAGACAAAATTCAGAAAATTAGACAAACAGTCAGTGCTTCCATATCAAGTACACGATATGTGTTGTCACAGTGTGCACGCAAAACAAATTCCAACATGACACAATTTCATACGATCAACCTTAAAAACCTGGAGGACATTATACAACATCTGAAAACCTCCTCCTGTTGCCTTGATATTCTACCAACGGGTGTTTTCAAAAATGTTTTGAATTGTTTGGCTTCTGATCTTCTACAGATTGTAAACACATCTCTGCTCTCAGGTATCTTCCCACAGGCCCTGGAAACTGCAGTCATCAAGCCACTCCTAAAAAAGAACAATCTAGACACGACACTAATGAGCAACTATAGGCCAATATCAAACCTTCCATTTTTAAGTAAAATCATAGAAAAAGTGGTTTTTCAACAACTCAACCTTTTCTTATCGCTAAACAACAGTTTTGATGCCTTCCAGTCTGGTTTTCGACCACACCACAGCACTGAGACGGCTCTTGTTAAAGTCTTTAATGACATCCACTTAAACACAGATAGTGGCAAAATTTCAGTCATAGTATTACTTGATCTCAGTGCTGCATTTGATACGGTCGACCATGACATATTGCTTGACCGATTGGGAAACTGGGTTGGTCTTTCTGGCTCAGTACTAAAGTGGTTTGAATCCTATTTAAAGAATAGGGACTACTTTGTGTCTATAGGTAATTATACATCTGAGCATACAAATATGACATGCGGAGTTCCCCAAGGCTCAGTTCTGGGGCCTCTTCTGTTCAACATCTACATGCTTCCACTTGCTCAGATTATGGAAAACAACAAAATAAGTTACCATAGTTATGCGGATGACACCCAAATTTACATAACCTTATCGCCAGGGAACTATAGCCCAATACAACAATTAAATATGTGCATTGAACAGATTAATGATTGGATGTGCCAGAACTTTCTTAAATTAAATGAAGAAAAAACAGAGGTGGTTGTTTTTGGAGCAAAAGAGGAACGATTGAAAGTCAGCGCTCAGCTTCAAACGACAATGTTGAAAACAACAGACAAAGCCAGAAATCTTGGTGTAGTCATGGACTCGGACCTGAATTTTAAAAGCCACATTAACATAATAAAAAAATCAGCCTATTATCACCTTGAAAATATATCAAGGGTTAAAGGACTTATGTCTCAGCAGGATCTGGAAAAACTTGTCCATGCTTTTATTTTCAGTAGACTTGACTACTGTAACGGTGTCTTTACAGGTCTCCCCAAAAAATCAATCAGACAGCTGCAGCTGATTCAGAACGCTGCTGCTTGAGTCCTCACTAAGACCAAGAAAGTGGATCACATCACTCCAGTACTGAAGTCTCTACACTGGCTTCCAGTGCCTCAAAGAATTGATTTCAAAATACTTTTACTGGTTTATAAATCACTAAACGGTTTAGGGCCAAAATACATTTCTGATCTGCTACTACATTATGACCCACCCAGACCTCTCAGGTCGTCTGGGACAGGTCTACTTGTTGTCCCCAGAGTCAGAACTAAACAAGGGGAAGCAGCGTTCAGTTTTTATGCTCCACATATTTGGAACAAACTCCCAGAAACCTGCAGGTCCGCTCCAACTCTGTTCTTTTAAATCTAAGCTAAAGACCTATCTTTTTGATGTTGCTTTTCTTTAAATAATCTATTTTATTAACTTTAATTTCTTATACTGCACTGTAACTTTTATTCTTATACTGCACTATCAATTTTATTCTTGTCTTTTAATTTTTTTTAATTTGTTTATTAATGTTTTTAAATTGTTTTTAATTGTTTTCTTACTGCTCTTTAATGTTTTATGTAAAGCACTTTGAATTGCCCTGTTGCTGAAATGTGCTATACAAATAAAGCTGCCTTGCCTTGCCTTGCCTTGCCAGTCATCATGATTCGGTCTAACAACTGCCAGTGTCATTCATATACTGATCAGCATTCACGAGGTGCTTTGCATTGACTATTTATGGTTAAAAATGGGCGTGTACAGGGCGGGATAAGAGGATGATCCATGTACGCACACTTGTATGTAATCTCTGATTTATAAAGGGAACATTGCTTACAGATGTGCGTACACACGGTTCTATAAATCTGACTTTTGTTTGGCGTACGCCATTTTGGGCTTTTGGGCGTACGTACACGTATAGTAAGGATCCTACGCACAGTTTTATAAATGAGACCCCAGGGCTGTTTTTTAGCCCCAGTCCGTCCTTGCTATAGATCACGGTCTGGTGGAGCCAACAGAACCATATTGTCTGCAAAAAGCAGAGAAGTAATTCTGAGGCCCCCAAACCAGACGCTCTCCTCCTCCCGGCTGTGCCCTAAGATCCTATCCATACAGATCATGAACAGAATCGGTGACAAGAGACAACCCTGGCAGACAGGGTCACACAACAACAAACCCCTCCACTACTATAAGCTGACGATTCTTGAAGGGGAAATCATTTTTTAATACCCTAAAACAGACCAAGTGCACATAAGTAAAATAACTTACGATTTATCACTGATTACATCATTGATTGCATCTCTAAGGTCCTCAGTCTTCATGAAGTTCAAGTCCACTATAATTCCAGCTCCCTTAGCCTTAATATGGACCATGTTGTCTGGCTGGTCAGCAAACATGGGGATGCCCACCATGGGAACACTGTGGTAGATGGCCTCATAAATCCCATTTGTTCCACCATGGGTGATGAAAGCTCTGGTCTTGGGGTGACCTGTAAGTTTACCAAACAACATGAAACTTACATTATCATAATTTCTCCAAATAAAGCAAGCTGTTCATCTGCATATCTTTTTACTTCAGTATGATGTGACAACTATAAATGTAATGAAACTGAATATTGTGCATCTTTTTGCTAAAAAAAAACTTCATCAAATATTCTGTTTTCTCTTCTACTATCTGTCCTTTTAGGATTGTGTACTGTCAATCACAAAACTAAATATTGTGGTGGATACCCTATACTTTTAAAAGTCAAAGTAATGACGTTTACTGTTGAAGGCTTTTATGAAAGCTAAACTTGCCCAGTAGGTCATTCTGAGGGATCCAGTCGTATATTCTGGTGTTGGCACCCAGAGTTGATGGTTTTTCTCCACCGTATCTCCACAGCACCTATGAACAGCAAAAACACTTTTAGACTTAGAAACACAGTTTTAATTGTATGTCATAATATACTATATAGCACCTCTGTGTTATTCCAATGAAAGTAGCTAGCACTAGCTCCAAAAGATGCTAAGTCAGCAGATGATGTCACACATAATTATAAATAAACAATAAATACAAAAACACATGTACAATACGAGTGTTTTAAACAATAAGAGAAAAAAGGCTGAATGGTTGAGGGATGTGGAAAAGAACAGGATAAACCGTATAGTTTGTGAAATGGTATATTGTCCAGTATGATGGGGGGGCGACTGCAGATGGGAAGAAACAGTTTTTGTGACATGAGATTTTGGTCCTGGACTGGTTGACCTTTCCTGCCCACTACAGAGTCCTGAAAACCCTGACTGTCTGAATAAGTCGCTAAATTTGTTGCTCGTTGCTTTTTAGATATAAAGCTTAGATTGTCTGAAAAGTTGCATAATCTAGCGAGAAAATCACCAACACTACTAAAATAAAGGAAAAGTAGCTGTATTAATATATATAATATAATAAAACTTTAGTAGCTTTTATTTGGAAAATGGTTAATCTTTGATGGTTTGGTCTATAAATGTGATTTGTCATTTATTTTTGAAAATCCCAACTCCACCCCTCCAATCAAATCTTAAATTGTATATACTGTTTACACTTCTGATTGTTTCTCCTTACCTTACATCCTGTCCCCTGTTCACTCAGAAGAAGTGCCATGTCATAACTTTATCACCATTTATTACCATTGACTGCAAATCATGTGTTGCTGCTGATCTCTTACCTTATGATAAGCTATCATAACTTTCAACCTTGCTAGTAACAGTAAGCTGTTGGTTTCATCGAATGCCAACATGTTATGAAAATCTAATTTAGACTTAAAGTTTACTTCAAATTGGATAATTCTTCTTTCAAACAATGGCCTTTACAAATAATGGTTGCGTAATGACATCAGTCACCATTTGAAACAGTCCTTGCTTGCAACTCATTTGCCATGTGACAACAATGCAACACTGCCATTAAAGGGGTGATGGAATGAAAAACCGAGTTTACCTTGTCATAGTTGAATTACGACGAGTTCGGTGGGTAAAATAGGCATACATAGAACCTCCAAGTCCCATTGACACCTCTTTCCTATGCAAATCTCACAATTTGAAATGGGCGAATTTCAACAAAGCCAGTAGTTGACGTCAACTCAGGTGGCTGTACCTTATTTGGCTCTAGTCTGTACCTTTTGTCACACCCCAAAATTTACATACAAACCACTGGTCTGAGACCAGCTGGTGTTCTGAATGTTGGTTGCGCAGATCTTAGACACTTTATACATTGTTCGTCTGCTATTTCATTACTAAATTCACTTCTCAGACTTTTTTTATGCGAGAAATCAACTATGTAGAGCTCAAATATGGGCCGTTTTACGAAAATTTATGGCTAATTGCAAATTTGGTTAGACTGTGAAGTGTATTAACACCCTATTTTATCTGACCATTCTATATAACTTGTATTTAAGCTTTATCTGATGATTATCATTTATGACTTGTACTTAAGATTCGACATGAGGACTCAGATGAATTTTACCCTACTTTCAGAGGACACCTCTCTGGAAACATCTGGAAAGTGTTATCAGTGGGGCCCCCAAGATAGATATGTCTTTGTTGAAAAGAAGGCCAGTTGGCTTGTAGCCTTTGGTCAATTATTGATCCAACCCCCACCTTATGTTATACAAAGTTTAGGACATATATACCATGTGTTAACAGCAGAACCTCAGAGGACCATTCAGAGAATCGGGGTGAGGTCCTCTCCGGCTCTGTAGAGCTTGTAAATTGATGCTGAATTCTTTGATGAAAATAAACCTTTATAATCAAGGACGGTGTCAGCGGATTCCTCTCCACACAGAATTACACCATTGCTATAAAATACACCACAACTGTGTTGGAGTTCAGATGCTCCACAGTCTGACGTTACAGCCCGCGGGCGCCTGCTGGGGTCGATGGCTTGCTGCCCGGCCTGTCCACCCTCACAGACCCCGCTGTGAGCTGGCTGGAGCTCTGTAAGGAGACTCGCGGACAAGAGGCGTTTATTTCCCCGATCGTTTGCTTAAATAACTCAACACACATATCCATTATAAAATTAACTGGAACCTGTGGTTTTTCTAAAGTTATAATGGTCCACAAGAGATTGCGGGCGTAACAAGTTTGCTGACTCGCTGTCTCCCCTTCTGATCAGTGCTGCTAGAGAAAGCAGAGAGTGGAGGGGCTGCTCCTCCGTCACAGAACGAAGAAAGAAGTGACTGTTTTGGTGGACACAAGAGAGAAATACCTTTGCATGCTTGCCGGACAATACTGGCGTCTTTTCTACAGAAAGTCGCCAGATTTGTCGCTAATCGCTTTTTAAAAAAAAAGTTGCTAAGGGGTTCTGAAAAATCTAGCAACAAAGTCGCTAAGTTGGCGTGTGTGTATGTGTGTGTGTGTGTGGCTCATAAACCAACCAATCAGCACGCAGCTCATCTAAATATTCGTGAGCATACCATATAAGGGAGAAAACCTCTCGTTTCAATCCAGGGCCATTTCACAGGTTTGCATTAGGGCGCATAGAACAGCACCCGGGCCATTTTCAGCCCAACCAATGTTACATACCCTATTTGGAGATCTTAAGGAACAGTGTGAAATACCCTATATAATCATTCTATCACCCCTTTAAAACTGCATTAGCCCTTGTATTGTCCTTCGTGTCATGGGGACTTGGTTAGTTTATTTACATTTTGTATTAGCCTGTCCAAACGCGTTCAATCGCAGCACTGAATGGGTCCCGGGGACCCGAAGGACGACACAAGGGTTAGGGGTCATTCCAGTTGGCACATAGAGATTGTGCTCTTACCTTTTGTGGGATCTGAGCGAGGGCTGAGGCTATCATGTTTCCCTTCTCTGTGGTGATGTTCTTGATGAATGATCCCAAAGTAAAGACCACAATGCCAGCGTCTCCAGAAGTCTGCACAAACTCCTCCATATCCTGCAATAGGAGTGACATCTCAATGCAAAACAGCCAGCATTTTCTTTTCTTTTCTCAGCATTTTAATTGCTTATTTTCTTCATTGTTTAGGTCAGGACTACTGTGAAGGTGGTGTAGTTAAATATTAACAGTCCTGTGATAGTGGAGACAGCCCTACCTCTGGTAAAGGTTTAGCAGGTCTGCAGTGGATCCCGCCAACAAATTTGAAGTTAGGGAGGAAAGGACGAGGGAATTCAAAATCCCAGTAAGTTCGTATCAACCAGATGTCTGCTCTACCCATCATCTCGCAGGCACTGGTGGGTGTTCCTGTCGCAATACAAAATTATATAATATATAGTTATCTTATTTTCATATTTAAAAAATATGAATTGGTTGACTGGTGATTTGATATAAAAGCATTGCAATGAATCAAAAGCAAGAAATCATCATTGGACTCTATGTGTTGGTATCCTGTAGTTTGGTTGCTCACCTTTGACTTCGGAGTAATATTTATCTACTTCTTTCCAAATAACATCATCAATCACGATGTCCTGCAGTGCGTAGAAGAGAAAGTTCCACACTCTCTCTGAGAAGTCCATTTTGTCAGTCAGTTTGCTCATAGCGCCAGGGACAAAGGAAGGTGGAGCAGGTAGCTGACCACAGTGTCTCTCCCAGTTATAGGCTAGGGAAAAGCGCAGGGTGAAGACCAGAGGGATGCCCAAAATCTCTGCTAATAAGTCACTGCCAGGGTAGATGGGGTCAGCCAGGAGAAGGTCATATTTTCCCTCCTTCAGCTTCTTCATGATGGTTTCTGATTTTAGCACGCCGTCCAAATATTTCAAAGAATACTGCAGGTCGACCTTCATCAGATCCATGTATCTTATGTATAACTGCAAGTAGCTCATATGATCCATTTCATACATGGAGAAGCGAAGGTACTCCTCAAAAAACTCCTCTATGCTTTCTATTGTGACAGATACATTGAAGGGTTCGTAGCCAAAGCGAGAAGGCTCACTGGTGTCCATGAACATTGATGTGCTCGGCACCAGAACCGTCACCTGGTGTCCTCTGTTGATCAGCGTCTCCAACACAGGCTTAATGTTGATCCAGTGGCTGCCTTCAGTGTACCAGACCAAAATGTTCCCTCCATTTGCTCCCCATGTCACGCAAAGTAGCAGCAGGACACTAACAGAGAGACGCTGCCCCAGCTTCATGGTGCCTGTTTGTCAAGACGAAAGCATGCTGTGGCCGGATCCTTTTTCAGAGGTGCTCTTAAAAAAAATCATTAACTAATGAAGCTGAACTCTGCCTCGTAACTCCTCTTTATGCTGCATGGAACATTATGTAACGGACCCACCTAAAGCAAATGGTTAGAGGTAAAGGGCAATAGCTGTAAAGTTGACAGTCAGTATTTCAAAACATGAATGTTCTGTAACCTGTACCAGAAGCACCCAAACAAAAAGTAAAAACAGACTTCAGATCCCCAAGTTCTAGTCGTTAGCAGTGAAGAGATGGAATGAAATAACACAGACAGATAACTATTCAATGACACACTCACGTAACCTAAGGAAGTTGCATGTGTGTGCCCGTGCAAGAATTTGAAGGACTATATTTTGACTCAGGAAAGGCTGGTTGAAAGCAACTCCCCTTTCTAGCTGCAGCCCTTTGCTGCATGTCATTTCCCCTTTCTCTCCCCTTTTATTTGTTCAGCTGTCCTATATACCAAAAGGCCTAAAATGCCCAAAAAATAATCTTAAAAGAAAAAGACAATTTGATGCTAATCTCATATTATATCACTAGAGGGCACACTCAACCTGTGCTGTACTTGGAATCAGGATTTCTTTTCTCAGCACATTTCACTCTGATGATGTGCTTCTTCTGTTTTATTGGTTAAAGCCATCAGGAGGATCTGCTGTGGATGTGGAGCTACGCACGCTGTAAACCAAACGGGCAAACACATCCATACAGAGGCGTGTAATTACACCAGGGTGTGAACTACGGGGGAGCTAGGGGGAGCTTGGCTCCCCTTAATAAGACACGGGCTCACCTGAAAACGTGATTTATGAAATTTTGGGGGGGGGGGTCTCTAAAAGTATTAACAGTACAATTTCAGTTTTGTGTAATGTAATCATCATGGATTATTATGTGTAAAATTGCAAACATATTAATTCATGCATGACGGCGATTTAAACCTAATTCACTTTAATAAAGATAACTATACATGCTATTCTTGTCATGATCATTAAGAGTAGTTATATACTGCAGCAAACATGGCGGACGGAAGTGGGCGTGTCTATGAAAGCGGAAGTAGTACAGTAAGTCAGAAAACAGTTATATCCGGAATATGTAAATATTGACTGGAAGAGGTGTGTCTATGAAGCCGGAAATCAGAAAACAGTTATATCCGGAATATGTAAATATTGACCGGAAAATGTAAATCAGAAACAGGAAATCAGAGAACGGTTATATCCGGAAAATGTAAATAGTGGCCGGAAGTGTGTGTGTGTGTCCATGAAACCGGAAACAGGGGTTTGGGTTAAAAAACTAGTTAAACTTGTTAAACCATCCTACAGGGTGTGAGGGTCCGTGTTCTGACAGTTTTTGTGACTGCTTTGTTTCAAGGGGGGCCAACTTTTATTTATTTTCTTCATTCTCTTTTTAAAAGTACATAAGTACTACATGTACAATATGTAGCAATGAGGTAGAAATTATTATAAAAAATACAGATAAAAAAAATACATAAGGACGGAATCAAAATCTTAAGCAGTTCTCAAATAAATGCAATTACAGAAATAGTGAGTCTTTGATTAAAAAGTGATTCAAGTGGCTAAGTTGGCTAATGTAATAAAGGGTAGTTGGAAACATCAGTGCATAGTTTTGGGGTCCTAGCTTTAGTTGAAACCAAACAGTTTTTTATTTTTTTTTGTGACCAAACAGTTTTTTGTTGTTTCTTTTTTAACCATCTAGTCATCCTGTTCATCTTATTTGATTTTTAACAAAAATACTGTAATTTCTGATCTAGCTCTTCATACATTGTAGGCTATTCTATAAGATCCTTTATTGAGAATTTAGGTAATAACTAATGTAATAATATTAATCATCCAATCCATTCACTGGTCCTCCCCTGAAACATCAGTGCAAAGTTTTTGGGAGTCGTAGCATTCTATTTTAGGAACAATAGTTATTATTTTAAGACTTACCATATTTTGTTTATAAAGTTTTTGGGTATCCTAGCATTAGTTTTCAACCATCTGCACTATTATAGCCTAATAATAATGTTGTTTGATGTAACTTTAGACCAAATACATAAAAAAGGTCTGTCCTCAGACATTTTTTAGTTTCTGACTATGGGGAAAAAATGGGGAGAAACAGTACTGTAGGAGCCAAAAAATAGTTTTTTGTTTATTTTTTAAGAACAATAGTTATTATTTAAAGACTTACTTTAAGACTTTGTTTATAGTTCTGATCCACTGATTTTGATTTACAGCTAGGCCACTGATTGACAAATATGCTGCACCATAGTAATTATGAATGTGGTATAATTAATCTAATAAAGGATAGTTGGAAACATGAGTGCATAGTTTTGGGGGTCCTAGCTTTAGTTGAGACCAAACAGTTGTTTTTTTAACCATCTAGTCATCCTGTTCATCTTATTTGATTTTTACCAAAAATACTGTAATCCCTGATCTATCTCTTCATACATTGTAAGCTATTCTATAAGATCTTTTATTGATAACTTATGTAATAACTAATGTAATAATATTAATCGTCCAATCCATCCTGGTCCTCCACTGAAACAGTTTCAGTTTCCCTGGGGAGCCCTGCCTGTGTCTTGATTTGAAGGGTGTAAAAAACTAGTTAAACGTGTTAAACCATCCTACGGGGTGTCTTGATTTGAAGGGTATAATGGACCGTGTTCTGACAGTCTTTGTGACTGCTTTGTTTCAAGGGGCCAACTTTTAATTCTTTTCTTCATTTATTTTTGTTTTAACTTTTTAAAGTACATAAGTACTACATGTACAATATGTAGCAATGAGGTAGAAATTATTATAAAGAATACCAGATATAAAACTACATAAGGATGAAATCAAAATCTTAAGCAGTTCTCAACTAAATGGAATTACAGAAATAGTGAGTCTTTGATTAAAAAGTGATTCAAGTGGCTAAGTTGGCATCCTTGTGAGACTCGATATGCTTATAATAGGTTCAGCTCATGGTTGGTTGTGACTGTGACCTTTCATCACATCTCTCAATAACGAATAACTTTTTTATTTTTTTTTAACATGTAAAATATATAAAATATACACCCTATCTGAATATCTGTCATTTATTTTCCTTGTATCAGATCTGTCTGTATGGTCTAGCTGTAATCACAAAAAAAAAACAAATATAACTTCTTATCCAAATGCCTTGTGTTACATTGTGCTTTCTTGCACCTTTTAGGGAGCCAAAAAGAAGCAAATCCGCGACAAGATCTATTGTTGTCGGAGTTATTACAAGTACTACTTAATTTGAGTGGAACATTTCCCCTTTTAAAATACATTACTTAACATGAACAATTGCCCTCTTAAACTTGTGAAATCGCGCTTGTTAATGGCACTTAGGGCTTCTTATCGCCTTTCTTGTCAAAAACCTTGCAATAAGTATAACTACTTCTGTAAAATTAGCAATCATGGAGAAACAATTATATTACAGTGTGACATTTTCTGCTAATAGCTATGTTGCATTTTTTTTTCATTAAAGATAAACAAATTAGACATGTTTATATTTCTACAGGTGAATAAACTCAAACAGGATAAAACTGAAAAACTTAAAATGTTTTACAAAAATCACATTATCTCTTTGAATTTTTAAATTAACAAGCCATACAGCAGACTCAAAATCGCCAATTTCAAATATTCACTGCTCACACTGGGGCATTAATGTCACTGATATTCACAACTACTTCAAAAAACAAATTTTTTCACTTCTTCAAAAAATATATAAAAAAACACGCGGTTTTACTTTGGCTTCAAGGAGGTTTTCAACAATAAACATCACAAAGTGCAGTAACAAATAACAGAAATATAAATGTTTTTTAATATTGGTCTAATTTTGTTGTGTAACTACATACTTTTCATGTTTAAAGCTTCCAAAAGGACATTGGAAGAGTGACTTGACTTTTTTGCGGACACTTTCATGTGCAAACTAATATGGCTATTGACCCCCTGGATGGGGGGTGTGAGCGTCCGGTTGTACTAAAGACAGACAGCTAGAGACAGCTGCTCATTTATCCTTGAAAGTACATTTTGTTTTAAATTCTTTTTTTGCTTCGCCAAAATTAATAAACAATTAATATTACAGTTAACCTGAATTACATATATTTTTTTTAAACATGCTAGCAACCCACTTAGGTCCTTATTGCAAAACTGTCTTATTTTAATGTCTCCCTGTTAGCAACAGCCATGGATCAGATCACCGATTGGCTAAATCGTTCCTACATTCAACTTAATGTAAATAAAACTGTAGGAATGTTTTTCACAAAAAGACAATGTAACATTATGTCAAATATAACCATCTCAGGGCAAAACATTATGATTTTGTCACAATTTAAGTATCTGGTCATTATTATCAACTCTAATCTTGCTTTTAAAGCACATATTAAGAAAGTGTGCAATAGGGTCAAGTTTAGCCTAGCAAATTTTAAATATATTAGTAATGCCCTAACTTTTAATACTGCCAAACTATGTATGGATGCCATGATTATGTCACATCTAACATATTGTCTGACAACCTGGGGACAAACTAACAGCTCATCATTAAAGCAACTGGCTACTCTTTGCAAGAAAACACTCAAAGTTTTGGACGAGAAGACGAACAGCTCGCATCACTGTATTATCCTAAATAACCGTAAACTGTTGAGCTGGGAAGATGTAATTAAATACAAAAACATCTCTCTGTTGTACAAAAGTCTGCATAACACTGCTCCTACTCCTTTGAACTCTTTCATAACACAATGTAACAACAGCAGTCCGATCACTAGAAGTACCGCACGAGGTGACCTAATTCCATTCAGGAAAAGTACATTTGGCCAATTATCATTTTCTGTTACGGCATTACAAAACTGGAATTCATTGCCCACTACAATCAAAGATATACATACATATTCCACCTTTACAACACACCTCAGAGGATGTTTAGTGGATCAATTATCTGTGCTTGTTTGTTTGTGTGCCACTTCTTTGTATGTTTAACCTTTTTGCTTAGGACTGCTGTTACTATAGATGTAATGTAACTCATTTTAATATGTTAACCATTGTATTTCATGATGCCTATTGTCAGCTGGAAATTAGCCATTGAGGCTAAAGCTGCTCCTTTTACTCTATAGTTAATTAAGGGGGACTGTCCATGACATTATAAACTAATAAACTAAACTAGCTAGCGCTAGCTGATTACTTAGCTCCACCCCTCTCGTACAAATATGGCCACTTCTAGCTCCAAAAAACAAAACAAGATAGAAATATAGAAAAACATATAGACGTATAGAAAACAAACATGAAGTGACCTCCTTTGAAAAACAAATACAAGGTCCTTTAGTGCCCCTGCAGTATTATACACCTACACATACAGTGATTTCTACTTCAGTGGCCTTTTTCAATGTGCGACTGCTTTGCTTTCCATACTGCTCAGAGGAGATAATACATTCAATAACATTTTAACTTGCCAATTCAGCTGTCAGTCCTGCTCTTTCATAGCCAAAAACACTATGGAAATGTACTGGTTAATGGCTGCAAGTAGCGATTAATAAACACAAAAGTTTAAATGTAAAAATTACAACACAAAGTAAAAGTAACAGTTTTATGTACAGTGAGACTAGCCTTCAAGACATGTTCTTGAAAAGGAATGCCACTCAATTCATGAATTTTACAGTTATGACCTACACTGTAAAAATAAAAATAGTAAAAAAAAACGGTAAAAAGTCTGGCAGCAAAGTTGCCAAACACTTATTGTAGAATTAAAACAAATTCTTGTTATAAAACATTTCTAGAATGTTAAACAAATGTATAAATCTTTTAATACCTTAAAATTACATAATTTAAATGAAAACTGCTGTTTTCATATAGTTTTCTTTGGTATATTCACAAGATTATCCAAACCATCCACAAGATATCCCTGATTTATGGATGGAAAACACACAAAAATTATGTAAAATGACTTTCAAATACCATCCTTTAGGCGTTTATTTTATGATAATCCAATCTATTTACGGTAAAAGTACAGCAGAGTTGCCAAACACTTATTGTAGAATTTTGAATGTACAAAAACCAAAAGGGCTATGTAAAAGTGCATTTGCATCAACTACTTTTACACTCAATAAATATATATTTTTTTCTGCTGACATTTTACAGCATTGTCCAATCAATTCACTACAGATCCCTATTTGAGATATATGAGATTTTAAGATGTATCATAACCAGAAAGTATCGTAAAATGACCATTTACTGCTTGTTTTACAAAGAAATGCACTATTTAAATAGTGCTATCCTTAAAGTTCACATATGAATAAACTTAGGGGAGCAAAAAACTGTCTGGTACATTACATTATAACAAAAGGGGAACTATGGGCAATTTGGGAATTCAAAACCCCATTTACTAATGAGGAAGTTGTGAACATATATTGGACAGTAGCAATTACTGTAAAATAATGTTCATGAAGTAAATCCCATGCACTAATAAGAAAAGTCTGTAGATATATTGGTGTTGCTTGTTATTACTGTCAAAGTGTATATAAAATAAAACATGTATGTGCATATAATGGAGAGTTGCTTGTTATTACTGCCAAATTTTTTTATATAAAGTAAACCCCCTATTTCAACGAGGAAAGGTCTGTAGATATACCAGATAGTTGCTTTTAAATTACTATAAAACAATGTTTATATAAAGTAAACCCCCTATTTCAATGAGGAAAGGTATGTAGATATACCAGATAATTGCTTTTAAATTACTATAAAACAATGTTTATTTAAAGTAACCTCATATATTAATAGTAAAAGTATGTATATATTTTGGATAGTTGCTTGTAATTACTATAAATAACAGTTTATATAAAGAAAAACCCCATACAATAATGAGGTACAGTCTGTAGATATAATGGATAGTTGCTACTGTCAAATAATGTTTATATAAAGTGAACACCCATACAATAATGTTAAAACTATGTGTATATATTGGATATTTGCTTTTTATAACTAAAAAAAGAATGTTTATATGAAGTAAACTTCATATATTAATGGGAAAGGTATGTAAATATATTGGAGAGTTGCCTTTTATAACTATAAATGAATGTTTATTTAAAGTAAACAACATACATTAATGGTAAAAGTATGTAGATATATTGGAGAGTTGCTTGTAAATACTCTCAAATATTGTTTATATAAAGTACTGACTATTATTACAATGTTCCTGGAAGGTATTATTCCATTATCTTCTCTTTTTTGTACAGTAAAAAACAGCATTAAAAAGGAATTTACCGTAAATAGATTGGATTATCATAAAATAAACGCCTAAAGGATGGTATTTGAAAGTCATTTTACATAATTTTTGTGTGTTTTACATCCATAAATCTGTACTTTAACAGGGATATCTTGTGGATGGATTGGATAATCTTGTGAATATACCAAAGAAAACTATATGAAAACAGCAGTTTTCATTTAAATTATGTAATTTTAAGGTATTTCTGCAATATTTCTTAGTTTTGATAAAGATTTATACATTTGTTTAACATTCTAGAAATGTTTTATAACAAGAATTTGTTTTAATTAAGTGTTTGGCAACTTTGCTGCCAGACTTTTTACCGTTTTTTTTTACTATTTTTATTTTTACAGTGTAGGTCATAACTGTAAAATTCATGAATTGAGTGGCATTCTTTTTCAAGAACATGTCTTGAAGGCTAGTCTCACTGTACATAAAACTGTTACTTTTACTTTGTCTTGTAATTTTTACATTTAAACTTTTGTGTTTATTAATCGCTACTTGCAGCCATTAACCAGTACATTTCCATAGTGTTTTTGGCAATGAAAGAGCAGGACTGACAGCTGAATTGGCAAGTTAAAATGTTATTGAATGTATTATCTCCTCTGAGCAGTATGGAAAGCAAAGCAGTCGCACATTGAAAAAGGCCACTGAAGTAGAAATTACTGTATGTGTACGTGTATAATACTGCAGGGGCACTAAAGGACCTTGTATTTGTTTTTCAAAGGAGGTCTCTTCATGTTTGTTTTCTATACGTCTATATGTTTTTCTATATTTCTATCTTGTTTTGTTTTTTGGAGCTAGAAGTGGCCATATTTGTACGAGAGGGGTGGAGCTAAGTAATCAGCTAGCGCTAGCTAGTTTAGTTTATTAGTTTATAAGGTCGTGGACAGTCCCCCTTAATTAACTATAGAGTAAAAGGAGCAGCTTTAGCCTCAACGGCTAATTTCCAGCTGACAATAGGCATCATAAAATACAATGGTTAACATATTAAAATGAGTTACATTACATCTATAGTAACAGCGGTCCTAAGCAAAAAGGTTAAACATACAAAGAAGTGGCACACAAACAAACAAGCACAGATAATTGATCCACTAAACATCCTCTGAGGTGTGTTGTAAAGGTGGAATATGTATGTATATCTTTGATTGTAGTGGGCAATGAATTCCAGTTTTGTAATGCCGTAACAGAAAATGATAATTGGCCAAATGTACTTTTCCTGAATGGAATTAGGTCACCTTGTGCGGTGCTTCTAGTGATCTGACTGCTGTTGTTACATTGTGTTATGAAAGAGTTCAAAGGAGTAGGAGCAGTGTTATGCAGACTTTTGACTTTTGATATCTGGTATTAACAGACAGATGTTTTTGTATTTAATTACATCTTCCCAGCTCAACAGTTTACGGTTATTTAGGATAATACAGTGATGCAAGCTGTTCGTCTTCTGGTCCAAAACTTTGAGTGTTTTCTTGCAAAGAGTAGCCAGTTGCTTTAATGATGAGCTGTTAGTTTGTCCCCAGGTTGTCAGACAATATGTTAGATGTGACATAATCATGGCATCCATACATAGTTTGGCAGTATTAAAAGTTAGGGCATTACTAATATATTTAAAATTTGCTAGGCTAAACTTGACCCTATTGCACACTTTCTTAATATGTGCTTTAAAAGCAAGATTAGAGTTGATAATAATGACCAGATACTTAAATTGTGACACAATCATAATGTTTTGCCCTGAGATGGTTATATTTGACATAATGTTACATTGTCTTTTTGTGAAAAGCATTCCTACAGTTTTATTTACATTAAGTTTAAGGTAGGAACGATTTAGCCAATCGGTGATCTGATCCATGGCTGTTGCTAACGGGGAGACATTAAAATAAGACAGTTTTGCAATAAGGACCTGATGGTTAGCTAGCATGGTTAGCAAGGTGCATATGTAATTCAGGTTAACTGTAATATTAATTGGTTATTAATTTTGGCAAGCAAAAAACAGATTTAAAACAAAATGTACTTACAAGGATAAATGAGCAGCTGTCTCTAGCTGTCTGTCTTTTAGTACAACCGGCGCTCACACACCCCATCCAGGGGGTCAATAGCCATATTAGTTTGCACATGAAAGTGTCCAGCAAAAAAAAAAGTCAAGTCACTCTTCCAATGTCCTTTTGGAAGCTTTTAACATGAAAAGTATGTAGTTACACAAGAAAATTAGACCAATATTAAAAAACATTTACATTTCTGTTATTTGTTACTGCACTTTGTGATGTTTATTGTTGAAAACATCCTTGAAGCCAAAGTAAAACCGCTTTCTTTTGAATATGATGATTTGTTTGAAGAAGTTGTGAATATCAGTGACATTAATGCCCCAGTGTGAGCAGTGAATATTTGAAATTGGCGATTTTGGTACTCTCACTGGGCATTGTTAAGTTGCTGTATGACGGTATGTCAAATATTTTCAAGAGATATGTGAGTTTTGTAAAACATTTTAAGTTTTCAGTTTTATCCTGTTTGAGTTTATTCACCAGTAGAAATACAAACATGGCTAATTTGTTTATCTTTAATGAAAAAAAAATGCAACATAGCTATTAGCAGAAAATGTCACACTGTAATATAATTGTTTCTCCATGATTGCTAATTTTAAGAAGTAGTTATACTTATTGCAAGGTTTTTGACAAGAAGGCGATAAGAAGCCCTAAGTGCCATTAACAAGCGCAGATTTCACAAGTTTAAGAGGGCAATTGTTCATGAGTAATGTATGTTAAAAAGGGGAAATGTTCCACTCAAATTAAGTAGTACTTGTAATAACTCCGACAACAATAGATCTTGTCACGTATTTGCTTCTTCTTTTTGTCTCCCTAAAGGTGCAAGAGAGCACAATGTAACACAAGGCATTTGGATAAGATGTTATACATTTTTTTATTATTTGCATTACAGCTAGACCATACAGACAGATCTGATACAAGGAAAATAAATGACAGATATTCAGATAGGGTGTATATTTCACATGCTTTAGATGTTATAATTAAAAAAGTTATTCGTTATTGAGAGATGTGATGAAAGGTCACAGTCACAACCAACCATGAGCTGAACCTATGATAAGCACATCGAGTCTCACAAGGATGCCAACTTAGCCACTTGAATCACTTTTTAATCAAAGACTCACTATTTCTGTAATTGCATTTATTTGAGAACTGCTTAAGATTTTGATTCCATCCTCATGTATTTTTTTTATCTAGTATTCTTTATAATAATTTCTACCTCATTGTTACATATTGTACATGTAGTACTTATGTACTTTTAAAAAGAGAATGAAGAAAAGAAATAAAAGTTGGCCCCCCTTGAAACAAAGCAGTCACAAAAACTGTCAGAACACGGACCCTCATACCATTCAAATCAAGACACCCCCTGTAGGATGGTTTAACAAGTTTAACTAGTTTTTTAACCCAAACCTGTTTCGTTTCATGGACACAACACACACTTCCGCCACTATTTACTTTTCGATATAATGTTTATTTCTTATCATTTATTTTCGTCATATTTACATTGATATAACTTTTTGATTTCGCTTCATAGACACACCTCTTCCAGTCAATATTTACATATTCGATATAACTGTTTTTACTCTGTACTACTCGCTCGTTTCATAGACATGCCCATCCTCCGCCATGTTTGCGTATATAACACTATTAAGGCTGCACTGTGTGCAAATTCAACTCATCTTTAGTACATGTTAACTCAAAGATTCGTAGAAAAAATATAAACGTTGGAGGCCATTAATCGGTGTGCAAAGTCCTTGAAATCCTTTCTGCAGTTAGCATCATATAGCCATGGCAAAAACAAAACAAGGCAGTTTAATTAGGCTAATTTTGGTTTTACTGCGATGACGTTAATAGCACTTTTGTTTGCAGAGTAAAGTTGAAGTTCAAACGGAACCTGTTAGAGGCATGTTCCCAGCAGGGAGATCACGAACTACTGTAAAACCTAAGTGTTACTCCTCCAAGAGGCCTCAGGCAAAACTGTAACTACAGTCTGCACACACTGGACACACAGCACTTTGTTCAAATGCCAACACGCTGGCAAACGGTTAAGGATGGAAGCTTAGGCCTAATGGTCTGGTCGTTGGTCCCAAGCCACAAGTTACAATCTAGGGCATTGTGGCTACATTACATTATTTAGACCAACAGGACAACCAGGTGGCACAACATTTCTATTGAGTTAGTTACTCCGCCTTTCTCTTTGTCTTTCCCTTTCTGCCACAGCACATGGAGAAGCAGAATGTGCAGGTCTTGATGAAGAGAAGTAAGATGAACAGAATAATGATGAGGAGAAGGGCCAAGACATCCAGGCTGTGATACTGGTACCAGGTGAGCTCATGGGCCTGAACCCTCAGGTGCTTGGCCCCTTTGTTTCTCATGGTGTACTCGATCCAGAATACTGCCTCATCCCGAGCACTCATTGGTCTGTCGTGGTGGATACTGGACAGCCACATGGCATTCTCCTTGTACCTTTGAATGTGGACATACAGGTGAAAATGTGCTATGTATGTTTTATTTTTATACTGTAGTTTTTTGACTTACCAAGAATGGGGATGAGAAAGGTGGATTTTCTTAGTTTCATGTATTTTAAAACTTAAACGACATGAATGCCAATATATGAGACGAAAAGGCCCTCCAGTACATTAGGCCATGGCTCCTTTAAGGCATGTCGTCAATCTTGCTTCTGTATTATTAATGTGAGCTCTCCAAAAATCTTTTTTCAATACCTTTTTTATTACCCTAAAACAGACCAAGTGCAGATAAGTAAAACGACTCACGATTTTTCATTGATGACAGCATTAATTGCATCTTTAAGATCCTCAGTCTTCATGGAGTTGAAGGCTACAGTAACTGCAGCTCCCTTAGCCTTAATACGGACCATGTTGTCTGGCTGATCAGCAAACATGGGGATGCCCACCATGGGAACACCGTGGTAGATGGCCTCATAAATCCCATTTGTGCCACCATGGGTGATGAAAGCTCTGGTTTTGGGGTGACCTGATAGTTTACACAAAAATCATGTAACATACATTATTTTCTCCAATCAAAACATATTTTCACTTCTGTATGATGTGACTACTATAAATATACAGTATATAATGAACATTGGCAAAGGCTTGTAAGTGAATCAGATCAGATCCCGCAGATATTTAAAAAGACAGCAGGAAGCGAAAATAATACACACAAGCAAACAAAGCAAGCCTTGACTTTTAAGAGTGCTGTTGACGGATGCTATTGTCCTGCAAAGTAAATTAAGGAAATGCCCACAGCCTAAAAACTAATTGTGAATGTAGGTGAAACAGCTCCAGGCATTCTTTAGAAAACAATTATATTTTTGGTTGTTTGTTTAGAATGATTTGGTAAGTAGATTTTTCTTTTAGTATACTCAGGGGCGTAGCACAATACTCTGGGCCCTGTAGAAAGGCATTTTCTATGGGCCCCTCCCCACATCCACAGCTATTCATTCTAGCATCTTTTTGGGCCCTCCTCACATGAGGGCCCTGGTTACTCAGTCCCCTTTCCCCTCCCAGTCCGACGCCCCCTGTAATTAAAAAACACAATTCTACAAAGATAAATGCTGTACATAATGTATTGATTAGTATGTAGTATGGAATTGTGGCACAGGTTTATTGTGTGGACTGGCTTGCATAGTTAACTTTTCACTGGATAAATACCAGCTTACAATTATGCATATTATGAATGGTCGGAAAATCCATTGTCTCTGAATTGACTTTACCGAAACATTCTTATTGTGTTTTCTCACCTACTGTATGTCCCTTTAGGATGTTGTACTGGCAAACGAAATTATGAAAAAAATGTGGGTGACGCCCTCCTTTCTTTAAGGTTAAAGTCATGAGGATTAGCCTACTGTAAAAGGCTTGTATAAAAGCTTTACTTACCCAGTAGGTCATTCTGAGGGATCCAGTTGTATATTCTGGTGTTGGCACCCAGAGTCGCTGGTTTTTCTCCACTGTATTTCCACAGCACCTATACACAATAAAATCCCTGCTAATTCTAGGTCATAATATACTGCATGGCAGTACATTTAATAATACATGCTAAAATAACAAGGAAAAGCAGTGCTTTAGTACTTTTAATTGGAAAATGATTGATCTTGGTGATTAACTTGTGGTTTTAAGTAATCAATCCCATGTGATTTGGTATCATCACTTTATTTTTGAAAAAAAACCTTCCACCCCTCCCATCCATATTGTTTAAACTTTTTATTGTGTCCTATCTTTATTCAACCAGACAAAAACCATTTTGCAGTATATACATTTATTACCATTTACTGCAAATCAAGAGTTGCTTCTGACCTCCTACCTTATCATAAGCTTAATAACTAGGGCTGCTCCCTCTTAGTCGATTAGTTGACTAATCGGTCGTTTTGGTCTTTTTAGTCCAATTAGATTTCTTTAGTCGATTAGTCATGTTTTATGCTTTTTTCAGTCTGAATGACTTATTTCCAGGAAAAGTACGAGCACATCTCTGGTAAACACAAGAATTAAAGTGGTGCTTTTGCATGACTCTTTGCGGAGAAACTCCGTTGATTTAATCTGTCGATTAAATCAACTAATCGATTAGTCGATACAATTGAATGAGTGTTAGTCAACTAAGAATTTCTTTAATTGAGCACAGCCCTATAACTTGTTAGTTTCATTAAATTTCAACGTGGATGTGGTATGTAAATCAATTTGAGACTTGCTTCAGATGGGTTATCGATAAGCGGGATCCTTTGTTTTTTGTTATACCATGGTCTGGGCGAATACTCAATTCTGATTGGCTGCAGGGTATCCATAAAAAAGTAATATAAGACACAACTTAAAAGAGTTTTGGTAAAATGGACTCGTAACTATTCTAAAAGAATGTGCTACATTAAAAGAAAAAGAAAATGGGAATCTGTTATTCAGGGCTGTAGTACTCGAGTCCGGTCTTGGACTCGAGTCCGGACTCGAGTCCGTTTTTCTATGGTCTCGGACTTGTCTCGGACTCGCTGGTATTCGGACTCGGACTTGTCTCGGTCTCGGCCACTGGTCTTGCCAAATATGGCTTTTGGTCTCGACCGAATCCAGGTGTCTTTACTCTTTACTATGTTCCCATATAACATTTTCGCCGCTACCTATGTTTGTTTACTAGGAACATAATTAGGGTGACCATACGTCGCGGTTTGACCGGGACAGTCCCGATTTTGAAGTTAATGTCCCGAGTCCCGACAAAAGCCTGTCGGGACGCTAAAATGTCCCGGTTTTAGGAGGAGCGGCGTCAGCCGATTTTGCCGGGGCTTCAGCCCCGAATGTTTTGAGTGTAGCCCCGAATGTAACTTTGTCCAGTTTATTTTTCCGAGGCGAATACAACGGGTAGCTACGTGCAGGGTCCGACCATGTTGTGTTGGTTGCTATCACCTAGCAACCGTCTCTACGTGAGGAAAGCTGTTAAACGTACAATATGTAACTTTCTGCCACTAGGGGTCTCTCAACCAAAACAATGGACGGTAAAACTGGACTTTTGATGACGTTGGGAAGTTGCGGGAATTATGGGAGTTTTAAGTGTTAAACACCTTCGCTGCCAGTTAGAATGCATCAGTTCACGGACGAGTTTACCCGTTCAAGTTTATTCACGTTACGTTTATTCATTCTAATAAAATAGCTGCAGTTTCCCCAACATAATTACGTTTTTCTTGATTAGATTTTTATTTGTAGCTGACCAGTTAGCTCGTGAGCCAGCAAGCTAACAGTAGCCAGCAGCTAAAACACAAAATATTTTACATATCAGTGTCACCTTTTGGATCGTTTCAACACCGGGGCGGACGGGGTTTGTTGTAACGCTAGCTAGCTACTAAACGAGGCTGAGAGACAGGTGTGGGTGGGGATTGTCGGGGGAATCTCCGCGACAGCGAGCCAGGACGTTCGATGCCGGTTGTGCAGCAGCAGAACATCTCCCAGCTGCCCGGAATTATCTCCCCTTCACTTTTCAGTAATCTTAACTTTCCGTTTTGGTGCTTAACTCACCTTTTGTCGGGTTAATTTAGCTAACCGTAAAGACAGCTAAATGTGAAGCGGGGAGAAATTTGGCAAGGAGGAGATTTTCAGCACATACACCGGTAGCGCTGCGGAGATGTAGCTAACTCTATGGATGGCCGCTGTTGTGACTCGGTGCCTGGTCTGATATGGTCCGTTTCCCGACGTTTAATTAAACTGCCGTTAGCGTCGTAAGCACCAGGCACTGGAGATAAGTTCTGGCCGGGGGGTTGCTGTAATAAAAGTAGCTGACTGGGGGCTAACGATAACTAGCTAGCTAGCTAGCTATATGTCCCGGGGCTGTTGTCAGCTGTCATCCCCGACTGAGTCTCTCTGCGCCGGGGGAGTGAGGCAGACAGACCGGGGTGTTCTAGCTGGCTAAATTAGCATTAGATTAATCGTCTATCTAGTGAAGTTATTCGTGGGTTAGCCCAGTCCTGTTAACTGTGGTCGAAACAGTCATACTAAAGCGTGTTGAATGATGTTGTAACCTCATAATGTTACCCACAAAGCATTAGCATCAATGTTAGCTACTTGTCGATATTGAACTTTCAAAATAAATAAGGTATCTGTTGTATTACTGTGATAAAAAGTGGGATGTAATTAATCACAAAATGATGCTTTATGGCCAAAAAAAAAGCAGTATTACGGTTACAAGTATTTTTTTTCTGTGACATTGCATGATTTACAATTACTCCTGAACGTATCATCTTGGTGCCAGTGCTCTGACCTGACGGAAGTTAGAGTAACTGGAGGGTGAAAGGTTATATGACGCCACTGACGGGCGACTAAAGGAAACGTTGCGTGTCTGAAAATAAAATAACAGATTTCTCTGGGTTTGACATTTGGTGGAAACATTTGGGATAGTGTAAGAACACAACTCATAAAAATATATAACATAGGTATGGTCATTTTTAGACATTTTAAAGCAGAAATGTTACATATTGTACCTTTAAAGCCGGGTGAAGTTTTCGGAGGAATCATAGCCAAATCAGTGTGATACATTGATGCCATCAACACAAAGTTAAGGAGCGCAATACTAATGATTTAGTTTAAAGTTCCTGTGACGTGACGTTTCCAGTCTATGGTTCAGACTCAACCACACGGAGCTCTGAAGCAGACCTGTGCGTTAGTGTCCACTCTGTAAAATGCAGCGCAGCCTCAGGTTATAACGGATGCGCTCTACTGTTGACATGCTGCGGTAGATGTGTTGCGTTTGTGCTGCGTGTATTTCTGCAGTAGATTCGGTTTTCCACCACCGATGTAGAGCAGCGTACGGCCACTTCTCTAGCTAAACTCTTTGTCTCATTCAGACACCCAAACAGGGCTCTGTGTCTGTCAGAAGGTCTGAGATCTACAGCAATCACGTAATGCACAGCAGACTATGGTGCAGGTAGATTTCTGAAATACAGTGACTTTATTCTTGTAATAGCCTATTATAACTTTATTTTTCTCAAAATCACGACTCCTCCAAATCACAGAGAACACAGATATACTGTATTTTGAGTGTGCACAAAGTTTTGGACATTGCTCAAACACATCTGAAATATTACAGTCCAGGGGTTTATTAATAGGCCTACATTAACAACAAAAGAGCAAAACAGGAGGGGGGAGTAAATGATTCCTAGTCTATGTGTGCTGACTCAGATATAATTAGAAAAGTCCATCCAAAGGAGAATAAATATTTGAAAGCAATACAGAATGCCTGTTAGCCTTACTTCAATACATTCCATTATGTTTTTATATTTGGATTGTAATCTATTTTTCTTTTTACATAAAGATATTTGCAGAATACATTGATTACATACATCTAACACTGTTATTATGAGGTATCACCATATATCATCATTCTGTTTTCTTTAGATTAGAATATATGATATCAAGGGGAATGTCTTTACTTAAAAATCCTGGGTGTTGTGACACTGTTTTTGCTTTTAAATCAACAAATAATAACCCCAAATGACTGATAATGTCATGGACGCATTAGACTTTTTTTTTCCTGTCCTGGACTCGGTGCTGACTCGGACCTTTTTGGACTCGGTCTTGTCTTGGACTCGAACCTCTCTGGACTTGGTCTTGACTTGGACTCGACTAGTCGTGGTCTTTGACTTGTCTTGGACTCGACAAAGGTGGTCTTGACTACAGCCCTGCTGTTATTTCCAACACTATGTAGTCCTTCAGAGCCACGTTCTCTAAACACCACAGGATGGCACTAAGAAGTAGGTTGCGATTCCCAAACCAGGTCCCCATGTAATGAGCTACTACCGCCCTAAAATAAAACTGCGGGTCTAGCTAGGGGTCATCTATCTCACTAATAAATCCAGGAGTCTGTGGGGCCATCCACACGGAAACGTTTTTTTGTGCAAACGCACATGTTTTGCATCGTTTGGGCCGACCGTCCAGACGAATCCTGCAAACGCACTGCCTGAAAATGCACTTTTTTGAAACCTGGTCTCAGGGTGAAAAAATCCGAAAACGGTTCTCGTTTGGCTTCGTATGGATGGTGAATACGGATCCGTATCGATGATGTCATCGCCACACCCCTCTTTTACACCCTCTCCCACGGCCGCTGACGCACACAACTGCGTTGAAGCTAAGCGAGCCCATCCCATCTCCCTTCATCTAAATACTGTGTCTCTGCTCCCTGAACCTTCCCTCTGGATTCTACACAAGATATATTGCTAACGTTATGTAGCTAACGTTAAACATCGCTAAAGTAGCTGACCGCTCCAGCAGCGAAGTAACGTTAACGTTAGCTGCTATGGCTATCTGTTTATAAAGTGGAAGTAGACAATTTATCAACTAGCTAGCTAATCTGTCTGCTTATAAACTCCTTGAACGGATTATAGTAACTTTTACCACGGCTTATCGTAGAAAGGCTACTGCAAGAAAAACTTATAGATTATTAAAAAGACATCATTCATGGATCATTGATGTTTGTTTGACTGCCGATGTTAGAGCTAGCGAACGTTAGCGCGCTAACGTTAGCTCGCTACTAGCGCGCTGCAATCATGCAAAATAAAAAGCAATCTAACAGCACATTATACAATGTAAACAAAGACACGTTTTCTTGCGGCAGCCTTTATAAAATGAGCAGTGGTGAAAGGTATTATAGTCCACGGATGTATTAAGAGAACGTTATAATCTAGTCATGTTATGATGGGAAGTGGAAGTGACTATGCTCTTCTTCTCCGTTTTTTGTGAATTTCTGTAGCAGAAACAGCGCCGCCTATAGGCCTGGCATATGAAGTAGCGTATTGAGTCATTTACAAGTGGATTCGTTTGGACGCAACTTTTCTTGAAACGAATCCAGGGAAGACGGGTAAAAAAAAGATCGTTTTGGTACGTGTGGACGGGGCCTGTGAGTGAGTCTGCCGGCTTTTTGAATCCAGCTGTGGTGACCTGCATGCGCAATGACGTCACACCCAGCACACTGCCATATTTTTTAGCGCTGTTAGCGGGACATTCAAGGTGACAAAGGTGTTCACGTAATACAGTAGCCTAAATAAATCAAATTAGCCCTCTAAGCTAATGTGCACTAATTACTGAAGCCGAGTATAATAAAAACAACTAGGAGGCTCCTCAGGCTAATCTGAGCCAACGTGAACTAAGATAGCTAACACACGTTTATTAACTACAATACTAACAATGGCAGCGCATAACACTATAGCTTCATTTCTGCTGGGTATACCCTTCACAATAAAAGCCCAACTTAAATTTGATTAGGGCAACTATTATGTCAGAGGAATTTAAATTAGCTTACAATACGCTAACGACATTAACACATACCACAGGCCTAGCAATCGAACGGGCACATTTTTTAATGGGAACAGGTTCATTTCAGTTGGCCCCTAAAGATTGTGCTCTTACCTTTTGTGGGATCTGAGCGAGGGCCGAAGCGATCATGTTTCCCTTCTCTGTGGTGATGTTCTTGAGCAATGATCCCAAAGTGAAGACCACAATGCCAGCGTCTCCAGAACTCTGCACAAACTCCTCCATATTCTGCAAGATGAGGAACATTATCTCAATGCAAACCAGCATTTTCTTTTCTCCCCTTTTAATGACTAATTCTCTTCAATGTTTAAGTTAGGGAAACTGTGGAGTTGTAATCCGAGACTAATAAGCCTGTGAAAGTGGAGACAGCCCTACCTTTGGTAAAGGTTTAGGAGGTCTACAGTGGATCCCACCAACAAATTTGAAGTTAGGTAGGAAAGGACGAGGGAATTCAAAATCCCAGTAGGTTCGCATCAACCAGATGTCTGCTCTACCCATCATCGCGCAGGCACTGGTGGGTGTTCCTGTCACAGGGCAAAGTTTCACCAATCTTAATACACTAATAGCTTATTTTCCCATACCCAATGATGTGCAGTGTTGAATTTGGTGCAATTCGGACATGCAAAACCTTCAATATTAATTAAACTGTGAATACAAATAAGCAACCGCACAATAACGCTTGGAAAAACAAACAAAAAAACAAAGCGAAACTAGGCTGTGTGACTGTGACTAAAGGAGTGACTAAAATGACAATATTAATGGTTTTGGCGAGACTAGATTAACTAAAATGTTCAATAATATTATGATTTGGCAGCCACAGGCAAACGGCGTCTTGCTTTGCATGTCACCCTCTCTGTAACTGGGAATGTTGGTATTGGCAATGGTAGAAGCAGTACTTAAAAACATTTTTTTTCTGAAGTAAAACTAATCAACTATATTTACTGCCCAGTACATTCGACTGTCATTAGAAAAGGCACGTTTTGAGAGGGCACTGCACTAGTTGCACTTCAAATATCAAAGTGTTGACAAGGGTGATTGGATATAAAAGCATTTCAATTAATCCAATGTGTTCAATTCACCTTTGACTTCGGAGTAATATTTGTCGAGTTTGGTCCAAAAGAAACATTCTTGCACGATGTCTTGCACTGCGTAGAAGAGAAAGTTCCACACTCTCTGTGAGAAGTCCATCTTGTCAGTCAGTTTGCTTATTGCGCCAGGGACAAAGGAAGGTGGCTGGGGTAGCTGACCACAATGTCTCTCCCACTTATTGGCTACTGAATAGCGTAAGGTGAAGACCAGAGGGATGCCCAAAATCTCTGCTACTAAGTCACTGCCAGGAAAAATGGGGTCAGCCAGGAGAAGGTCATATTTTCCCTCATTCAGCTTTTTCATGATGGTTTCTGATTTCAGCACGCCGTCCAAATAATTCAAAGTATACTGCACCTGGACCCTTAAAACATCCATGTATCTGATGTACATCTGCAAGTAGCTCATATGATCCATCTCATAAATGAAGAAGTGAATGAAGTCATTTATGAAGTCCTCCATGTTCTCTTTTGTGACAGTGACATTGAAGGGTTCGTAGCCAAAGCAAGAAGGCTCACTGGTGTCCATGAACAGCGATGTGCTCGGCACCAGAACCGTCACCTGGTGTCCTCTGTCAATCAGCGTCTTCAACACAGGCTTAATGTTGATCCAGTGGCTGCCTTCAGTGTACCAGACCAAAATGTTCCCTCCATTTGCTCCCCATGTCACGCAAAGTAGCAGCAGGACACTAACAGAGAGACGCTGCCCTAGCTTCATGGTGCCTGTTTGTCAAGACGAAAGCTTGTTGTGGCAGGATCCCTTTTAAAGTCGCTCCTAGAAAATATATTATTAATTAAACAAAGCTGAACTCTGGCTCGTAACTCCTCCTTGTGCCGCATGGAACATTGTATAACAAACTGGATTGAACAGGTAGTGGCTCAGTATTTAAAAAACAAATTAGTCTCTAACCTGTACCAGAAATCTACCAACAGAAAGTAACAACAGACTTCAGAATCCCACATTCTAGTTGTTAGCTGTGCAGAGATGGAGTGAAATAACACAGAGGAATAATGATTTCAGCTAAGTGGGCTTGAACAGACTGCAGTAATTTGAGGATGCTGTGTGTGCATGGGGATGCATGCGCAAGAATTTTTCTGCATACCACTGAAGTGTGGGAGTGTTAGTGTGACCAAAGATGTGTTGGTTTTTGTGACAGTGGGGAATTTTTGCTAGTGTGTTGGTGTAATGGTTTACATTCTATCCGCATCAGTTTTGGGTTGTGCATATTTTGGCAGAAAGTTCATCCTCTTGGTTTCGTAAGTAATGGCTAGTGTGGAGGACTTTCTGGGAGCTCTTTGGAGTTAAAGAAGTGAGTTTCTTGAACATGTTTTGGTGTCAGATGAGTAGGGAACACCTTAAGGTGATTGAATGCCCAATATTGTTGCAAAGTGAGTAACTGGGGGTGCAAATTAAAGTTGCAGTTCTGGTGGAAGCACTAAAGCACATGAGCCTTGGTTAGGTAAGTTTTGTTGTAGCTTTGGTCTCCGTTGTTTTGTTGGCTATTGAGCCTTTTTGTTTGGAGGGACCTTGTGGGTGCTATGTTTGGTTGAGCACGTGTAATTCCAGATCAGTGTGCTTTTGGTTGCTGTAATTCTGAAAAGGCAAGGCATTTAAAAGGATTATGTTTTTATCTAGCTGCAGATCACTTGGTTGGACATTTGATCACTGGTACTAATTGTGTTAAACATTAAAGGTCTCATGACATGGTGCTCTTTGGATGCTTTTCTATAGACCTTAGTGGTCCCCTAATACTATATCTGAAGTCTCTTTCCCGAAATTCAGCCTTGGTGCAGAATTCCAGCCACTAGAGCCAGTCCCACAATGAGCTTTCCTTAGGATGTGCCATTTCTGTGCCTGTAGCTATTGAGGAGGAGAGAGGGGGGGGGGCAAGGTGGAGGGTGGGGGTGTGGCCTTGACCAACTGCCACTTTGCTCATTTGAAAGCCATGATGCCTCTCTCTCATGGGTTGGCCAAATTCTCTGGGCGGGCAAAGCAGAGAAAGGGGAGGTAACCTTGCTCCTTATGACCTCATAACAAGCAAGATTCCAGATCGGCCCATCCTGAGCTTTCATTTTCTCAAAGGCAGAGCAGGATACCCAGGGCTCGGTTTACACCTATCGCCATTTCAAGCCAATTGGGGACCATAGGCAGGCTGGGGGAACGCATATTAATGTTAAAAAAAACTCATAAAGTGAAATTTTCATGCCATGGGACCTTTAAGAGTTTTTGGGGTCAGGAGTGTAATGCAGGGTGTACATACTGTACTGACCAAAAACATCTTAGTAATACAGTAAAACAACTCACTGTTTCCAGGTTGCTTTCTTTGGCTTATCCTCTGCTCTTACTGTTTATTCTCCCTCTTAATTTGCTCCTAGGATCCCAGCTTGCTAAGGTGATATTATGTGACTGGTTGGAGTGGAGAGGTTGCTAAGGTTAAATGACATTTTGAAGTCACTTAATGACTTCCAAAGATACATAACAGCTACAAGTGTATGCAGTATACAGGATTTACCCTATTATGCTTTGTAGACAGGAATTGATAGGTCAAACTGAAAACAGCCAGCCACAAATAGACTATAAACAAAGCATCAGGCTGTCTTTGAGATTTCACATGAACAACGGTTCAAGTTAGTCAGGCTACCGAAGAATACCATAATTCTTCCGTTCAATTAGGCCTAAGCGACGCACCCCAAGCTTCCATCCTTAACCGTTTGCCAGCGTGTTGGCATTTGAACAAAGTGCTGTGTGTCCACAGTGTGTGCAGACTGTAGTTACAGTTTTGCCTGAGGCCTCTTGGAGGAGTAACACTTAGGTTTTACAGTAGTTCGTGATCTCCCTGCAGGGAACATGCCTCTAACAGGTTCTGTTTGAACTTCAACTTTACTCTGCAAACAAAAGTGCTATTAACGTCATCGCAGTAAAACCAAAATTAACCTAATTAAACTGCCTTTATTTTTGCCATGGCTATATGATGCTACCTGCAGAATGGATTTCAAATACTTTGCGCGCCGATTAATGGCCTCCAACGTTTATATTTTTTCTACAAATCTTTGAGTTAACATGTACTAAACATGAGTTAACGTGCACCGCCACGCCTTGATGATCATGACAAGAATAGCATGTATAGTTATCTTTATTAAAGTGAATTAGGTTTAAATCTGCGTCATGCATGAATGAATGATATTTTTGCAATTTTACACATAATAATCCACGATGATCACATTACACAATATTTTAAGAGACCCCCAAATTTTCACAAATCACGTTTTCAGGGGAGCCCGTGTCTTATTAAGGGGAGCTGAGCTCCCCCGTAGTTTGCACCCTGGGTTTACATACTGACCAAAAACATCTTGCTTAATATGGTAACATTTTGAAGTCTTGGTTGGCTTGGGTAGTGTTTCTCTGGTCTATACAGACAAAAACTCAATAACAATTTTTTTTTTTAAATCTTTGCACGGCCCAAACCAGAGGTTGATGCAATGGATTGTTTTTGCCCATCAGGGAAGATACTTTTTCAAGAGCATGTGGCTCTTAAATGTTGTGTTGTACCACTGTTTAATCTCTCTAGTCTTCTGTCTTGTTCTTCAATGCTTCTCAGGCGCTGGAGTTGCAGGATGGAAATAGGCTGGCTGGGGGGGGGGGCGGGGGGAGACTCTCTTTAAACATCAGCACGTTAACCGTGTCATTGTAAACATGTTGGCATCCTGATTGTTAGCATTTAGCGAAGTTATCGCTGTGGCTACAGTAAGTACAGCTTCACAGAGCCGCCAGCATGGCTGTAGAGATGTATTCAGCAGTAGAATGAGGCAGCTGATTTCAAAAACCAGCTGGGGCCAGAGGGGTCAGTTCGGTGTTAATATTCGGGAGGCGGGGGTTGTTGACCATGCCTTTAGGAATCAGCGGCATTGAGGCTGTGTTGTTCTTGGGAAATGTCACCTCAGACTGTTTGGGCGTCTAAATCTTAACTCTGGGTACTTTGGTCCCCTCATTAACATTGTAGATTCCTTTTGACGCTGGATTCAGGAGCGTCTGGAAAAACAAAAAGAATTTGAATATTGAATTCAATGGCCTGTTGAGGGAGTCAGTGGCCATTCAGAGTGTGTAAGTGTATACGGTTTCTCCCTCAGACCTCCCCTGGTGGTACAGAGAGCGTGTGAGAGAATCTAATGATAGGTATATCAGGGTGTTGCATACAATTGCAAAATCATTGACACTAAATTTTGAATACAAGGGCAAAATGCGCATTCTACACCCTTCCTATGTACATTCCTACTGCTTCCTCTCCTTCCGTCCTCCTTCCTCACTCTGTCTTTCCACCACAGGGTAAGGGTTACAGCGTATTGCTTTTTGAAGTAGATATTTGCATAATCAGATTAGGATGCGTGATTGTCAGTGGGCTCCCCCATCAGAGGGTGCTCCAGAGGAGAGAGCGTGCTGTCCAGCCCAACAATGGATGACACCCCTCCTCTCTTACCCTCCAACCAGCCTGCACCTGCATCCCACCCACCCATCCGGGCTGCAGGTTGGCCGTGGCGGCAGTCCACGCTTGGTGTTGCAGCCATGGAGGGGTGAGAGAGAGCGAGAGGAAAAGGGAGAAAGGAGGAGGGGGTTTGAGTGCATGACGGGAGTGGGAGGGCAGGGGTTGAGCTGAGATATTTAAACATGCAGAGTGTGAATTGGCTTTAAGGGGATAAAGAGCTCAGGGCCTATCGGTTGGCACCCAACTCCAGAAATTCTTTTTCATGGGCGCCTCAGCCGGGAGAGCGAGGGGCTGCCTGCACTGATCTGGCCCATTGTGATAACAGATTCAGACAGTGTGCTAGACGCTGATAAGGAAATGTGCTCTCAATAGACGATTACCCACATACTTGGGAGAGAATAGTCAATCAGGCAAATATACTTGGTGGAGGGAATGAGAAGCGTACAGATTTGTTATTATTTTCAATGCAGGGTTTCATAATCCTGCTAGAAAGTTGAGGTCAGAGTAATGCTCATACTGTGATTGGGCGATTTCTATAAATAAGGTGTATCAGCAAAATGCATTTCACAGCCTGACAGCATATTGGGAAAAGCTGTCACGTCTTCCTATCCAGTTTCAAATGATGACTGAATAATTGGAATAATGTTAGGGAGTCTGAAATATACCAAAATATTCAACATAACATATATTGCACCTTATATAATCAAGATGTCTAGCTATTAATACCCACAGTAGTTTTATTTGGTGTTTTTTCAGTTCACCATGAAATTGCTCAATTCTCTGTGAAATTGCACAAGAGGTAAATACCTCCAAAATTCATGCTGTGGGAAAGGCAGACTGTCGCTGTACAGTTGTTTTCCATCACCCAGTACAATACGATTTATTTCGTATTTTTGCAGGATTACAAAGAGTCACCTGTCAGTTCCCACAGGCCTCCAGTCAGTGTGTCCAGCTGCCCTCTGCTCCGTTTACACACCATTAGCCAGAGTTTAACAGCCAGAGTGGAAGCGCCCAAAACCAACTCAGTGTTTACTCTTCAGCTCAGTTAGTTACAGCCTTTTGCCTGAAAATGGGGCACATTTTCTACAGTCACAATAGGCGATTAGGCCTGTAAATGTCTGACCTCTGTTTAAATGACATACGAGGAGACGGGTGCAAACAAAACTGCTGATATCGGAACTGGAGCCGAAACACGTCGTCCGTTAATCAGTTTGTCAAATGACAGAAAACTATTTGAATAATCAATTTGTCGCTTAAGTAATTATTAAGCAAAAATGACAAATGTTTTCTGCTAGCAGTTGCTTTTCTTTGTTTTATATTATTGTAAACTGAATACCCAAGCCATTTGAATATGTTACTTTTGAAGTCTGGGAAATTATAATGGGGATTTTTCACTATTCTGAAATGTTATACACTTACCAATTTATCGATTAATAATAATAATTAAAAACAAAACGATAGACTTATCAATAATGAAAATATTTTCAGTTGCAGCCCTAATTAAAACTATAGTTTATTTTCATCTGTTATTTTTTTGATAGTTTGATGGTGTTTCCCATATGAACCATTAATTTGATTGTAACATTTTGCACATTGATATGTTGGGTTTAGGAGTTTACATAGACAATTGGAATCTTAACAGGAATTAATTGGTGGCTTCTGACATTTCTGCAGTCTCCTTTTCAAGTAATTCCTATCTTTACACTTAAAAGTTATGACTTCAATGTTGTCAAATACCGCGTGTAGCAACAAAGTGAACTTTTCCTTAAGAAAACGCCATCTGCACGTTGGTCAACCGGACAGTGTTTGACTCCAGAATGACCTCCGACTCCTGGGGTCACAAGTTAAGCTGTCACTTTTAGCGCTCCTCTCAGAGACCTCTGGTCAGTGGACAGAGAGCAGAGGTCAGCGTTGTGTCCACACGCTCATCACAGGACTCGTGGACAAATGTTTCTGGGCTTATTGAGCAGCAACAAAGAGACAGCAGCTCCACTCTTAACTTCAGAACAGTTGTCTTACACAGTGTGAAATGATTTCATCAGAGGATTCTAACAGTGTGTCCTTATTCCACACTACATACTCATTGTATACATTATATGCCAATTATCTGTATACTATGTATTTGCACTTAGTATAGAAAAGAAATCAACATACTAAACTGTTTTATACTAACAGGAAATCGTACAGTATTGATGCCTATGCAACGAGAATGTTTTCCCAGGATTTAATAATTTTCTTTTGTTTTATTAGGTGTTCCTGGGGCTGTTTAAACACAATTTATTTGTATTTCCCTCCAATTCCGTGTGCATTGCATTGCTGGACAATGATATCCTTCAACACTCAATACTCAGGTGTTTTAGTATGCATACTGACTGTTTTGAGTCTAAAGACAATACTGTTTAAAAAAACACAGGCTAAGATTTAGTTCATAGTTTGGAGTCTACTCAGAAATTCAATGTTTGGTAGCCCTAAAGTGTTTCCTGCTTTAAAAAATACAAATGTTTATAGTGACCTCTTTAATTAAAAAGATCCAGAAAGTATTTTTTATTAACAAGTCATTAAATAAATAAATAAATAAATAGTTAAAATAAATAACATACTGCATATTCACAAGCACACCGAAATAACTTACAAAAGAGGTATCAGAAGATAAGTAGCACACTCTTCACAGTAGACAATCAATTCATAATCTTTGGCTATATGACATGCGTATTTTACAAAAACTCAAATGAAAACACATTTCAATGAGAAGATATTGTGTGGTCAAGCATGAAATTACTGAAAGAGGATCGCCAGTTTTGCTGAAATTCCTCAGCCCAATCCGAAGTATCACAAATTTGTAATCAACAAATGCTGAACATTGCTGTGTCAAAGGGTGAGAACCAGCAAAAGTCTTTCACAGAACTGTTTCTTCTGAAGTCACATAACCTTCGTAAATGAAAATTAAGGTCAGATTTAGTCTTCTCAAGAAAAAAAAACAGCATGTCGACTTAAAAAAAAAAAGAAAAGAAAAGTGCCCTTGGCTATTTTGAGACGATTGCAGGCTGGAGAATTGGCTGAGCCTTTATCTATTCAAATGCTGAATCTATTGCTTGAAATGAGAAATTCCTTAATCCCCTCCATTTTCCTCATCTGCAAAACACTCTGTCATTGCAAACTAAATTAGTTCCAGGTGGACCGGCAACAAGGAATATTAACATGAAGACATGAATGGAATATTGTATCACACATCCATGCAGAATACAAATTAATTTGAACCCGCAAAGCATATTTCAACACTGATCAGCATGGAGGCTGTGACCACATTTTGAGCCACGGTTGGAGTCCACAAATATAACACAATATTGCATCTTCTGCATTAAAACAAGTGTCACACACGGGTGACAAATGCGGAGGCAAAAATGAGTCTCGAGGAAGGAGATTATCAGTTCTTTTTTAAACCCCAGGAAAAGTGTCCGAAGGTCCACTCGAGGGTTTCTTTTTTTTGTGTGTGTGTGGTTTCTACCAGGCCTCGGAGCTGTCGCAGCTGGATCCAGGCGAAGGGACTTCAGTGTCACTGGTCAGGGCCCACGGGTGTGGAGGGGAGTGCAGCTGCTCCATGTTTCCTCTGAGAAAGGTGAGCAGAGCGGTGGGGGAGTGGCTGGCCGGCTGACCGCTCTGGCTCTCCAGCAGCTGCACCAGGAAGTTGATGTAGCGCATGGCCAGACGCAGGATCTCGTTCTTGCTCAGCTTCTTCTCCGGAGGATGGGTGGGGATGAGCTTGCGGAGCTCCGCGAAGGCGGTGTTGACGTTGTGCTGGCGCCAGCGCTCCCTCGTGTTGGTGAACACCTTCCTGGTCATGGTGCCGAGTAGAGCTGCAAAGATCCAACCATTTATTGATTAGTCGATTGACAGAAAAGGAATCGGCAACTGTTTAGATAATCAAAGCATAAATACCAAACATGCCCAATTTCCAGTTTCTTAAATGTAAAATATTTGATGCTCGTCTTTGTCATCCACGATAGTACGAAACTGAATGTCTTTGGGTTTTGGACCCCGCAGACATTTGACAATTTCACTTTAATTTTTTTTTTTAAATATACATGGGCAAAACAATTATTCAAGACATTAATCAGCAGATTAATCATTAATGAAAATAATCCTAGTTCTGAGGTGACTGACTGGAAGCAAAAAGCAGAGTGAATGTATGTTAGGAGGGGAACTGGCCACCTTATTGTAGTTCTTTGCACAAAAATTGCAGATATTGATAGAAATTATTTAATAAAATTGTACAAGAATATTTATCCAAATCTATGTTGTTTGCTGCCTCTTTCCGCAAAATACAACCCTCGTATTTTACCTCTTTTTGTTTAAAATTGGAATTCCTTCATATTCAGAAGGTTGTTTGGCTTGTACCAGGCTTTCACATTAAATTTAGATTTTGGAAACACTTTAACAGTATTACAGTATTATTTTTATTATCATTATTATTATTATTATTATTATTATTATTATTATTTTATTATTATTATAAACAGTATATGAACCTTTAATGGATGGTTAGGTCCTCTTTAATGGGTGCCCACACCATAAATTGAGGCTGGTGTATAAACGGAATGACAATATAGTTTAACATGTGTTTTCATATTAGATGTAACTGTTGACAAATGTACATTAATAAACACTTACAAATGTATGTTACAACTAAATTATAAGTATGCCTTTTATTAAATGTTTACATAGTGCTATTAAATGCTAAAAAGCCCTGCTGTTAAATAAAGGCTGTTCTACAACAAAAAACTCAAATTATTATGAACAGATAATTTGATCTTCAAATTACACATCATTTATTTCCCATTACAGCTGCAAGCAAAGAGTACATCACATCTGCTTGTATTACACTCTGGGTGATTAATGACTGACTTTACCAAAGTGGAAACACATGGCCTGAAGGGGAAATAAATGCTTCAATATACCACAGATGTCTCACCTGTACGTGTGTAGAAATGTGCAGAAATCTCAGTTGCAGAGTCGTCCTCCGCAGGTCATCAGTATCCAGGGGTCCGGCAGTAAATGTCCCCTCAGCTGTGTCTTCTCATGCTCGCTGAGAGATCCTGATGGGCGAGAGGGAAGAAGTGAGTAAAGGCGAGAGGGAGTATGAGGGAGGGAGGGATGGGGTAAGACTGCTGCATGCTCGCATCCCACATTTTATAGCAGGGTGAACCCTATTGTGTGACGTGTGCTGTCGTGGAGCCTCTGTGGCATTGTGTGTGAGGTTGGTGTTAACTGAGCAGTGATTGTTAAAACACACGCCCCCTCCTCTTCTACCATTTAGAACCAGCGGAGGTGGCTTCATGATTATATTGTCCACAAATCATCACTTTAAACGATTGTCATAGGTGTCTCTATGCAACATTTGAATGGATTCTGGGTGTGTTTTTTTTCTCAACAGCCTTTTAAGTGACTATTTGTGCTGCTTTTATGATTCATTGCCCATTTAATCCTTGAAGGTTCGCACTAAAGGTGACAAATACGTTCCCATTGAAGTGAAACTGAGACGTTCATCTCTCTGATCCTTCTCTTACTGCAGTGGACACTTGTTCCTTTCTGTTTCTCTGACATTAGGCATGGACAACCCACCATCCCCTGCACCGTAAAAAAAAAAAAAAAAAAGACCTTGATATCACTGCCTGCTCTCTTGAATTCAGCCTGATTGGGCCACAAAAGGTAAAAATACCATATCCAGATTGACAGTTGAACAATGTGGGTTTTGTTATGACTATGGTAATCTTGTTGAGCCATTCCAAGAGGCCACACATAAATTACAGCGTCCTGACTCACCTCTCTCCAACCACTCCTCTCTCTCTCTCTCCCCCCTTCTCTGCCTCCCACTTTCAACCTCCGTTCAGATAAAAAAAACAAGTCTAGTTTAACCAATTGTCTCTGTTCCTTTTACACCCTTCAAGTGTTGTTTCAAAGACACGCAGCCTTCCATAAAAGTCTCTGTGTGGAGTAGGAATTTACATAATCCGATTAGGGGCTGGGATTAGCCCCGGGCCTGGAGAACGGGCCCGATGGGGGCCGTTTTCTGAATCGGCCATTCATGGGCCCCGCTGCACGTCCAAGAGGCTGCACCTGCAGGCCAGGCGCCGCCGCTCTCTGGCTCCATCCAGCCTCCACTGCAGGCTGAAGGTCTGCAGACACACTCACTGTAGGCTATTTGGGCCAGTCGGTTAACTTTCATCACACCTACACGGCCAGATGAAGATTATACCCGATTTGTTGTAATGTATCTGTCGTGCAGGTTAGGGGAAAGAAGCATGACATGCTACGAAGCTGCTTGGGGAATTAATTAGGTTAAATTAAGTGTAGCGTTTTAATATGTAAGCACACTGTGAGAGACAAAATGAGATGACTACTAAAGCCTACTACTAAATGTCATGAGGTCAGGTCTGGCAGCAAGGAGCTTGAATAACAGAGGTTACTGAGGTTTTTATTATTGCTCACAGCGTGTTTATTAGACTTGTGTGTGTAGATGATTCTTGGACATAGAATTGGTGCTGCAGTAGTAGAGCTACAATAGTTAGTTGAATAATCGATTAGTCAGACGACAACCATGTTATTCACTGCCGATAAAGCGCGACTGTTGGGAACTAGGTCTGCTTCCCGAGTTGTGGATCAAAAGAGTACAAACAAGTCTGCTTTTCCCTTCTATGTTGTTTCTTAAAAAAGGTCGAAGTTGGCACCCTGTTAAACAAATAAAATAAATATGGTTTTATTCTCCCAATAATAATCGCTCAAAAGTTGCTCTCTCGCTTGCAAGTCAATTAACATACAATTTCACCAGCAGATTAAATTGTAAAGAGACAGGTCAACAAACTTTGACTTCATATTAAAAAGAAGAATAATAAATACAATGAAGCCACGGTATGCAGTCCCAGTAATAACTGGAATGTTAATTTGAGCTAACAATGGGTTTTGACCATACTTTGTATGTAGGGAGGATAAACTGGACACTTTATTACCACGTATTGGGCCAAACTGATGGATTGATTGTCTCCAGTGATGATGCACGGGGCTTTATTTCTTCATTACCTCTTCTTATTATATTTAACATGTTGCGATGTTGTTCCTTGTGTCAAAATACGTTGTGTTGCTTCTGCCGCTGTTAATTTCCTTTCAGGGATTTGTAATTTGTCCCATCTTAAATCAGTTCAGGTTTAAACAAACAATTGTGCACCTAAGTCACAGGAAATCCCCCTCCTCTGCTGGGGCTGTGGGTTTTATTTACAGACGAGAGGAAACACACAGGTGACACAGTTAACTGCTGTTAACTGCTGCCTGTGATTAAAGATAACAGCTGTGTGACCTTTACAGCTGTAGTCAGAGTGGGATCCAAATCTAAAGGATGGCATTGGTTTAAACAGCCTGTTAATTCCCACAATATCTCCCCTGTCCCGTTCAGTCCAGGGCTTTTAGTATAGTCGGGGGGAAATTACAGCACCATTACTGCTGCTGTTTACCGAGCCTTCATGTGGGGACTCCTTTGACCATCCTGCCCCACAGCTTTTGTTCCTGTGCCATTAAAAAAACAAAACATTTTAGTCTTTCTCTTTGTTTGTCCACTGCTTGTTAGAAGGCAGAGGCCGGCAGAGACACAGAGACACACAGAGAGAGAGAGAGAGAGAGAGAGAGAGAGAGATGTTTAAAAAAAATTAAAAACCTGGCGGTGGCTAGCCAGTGCTGGATGTGGCTGTCCAGAGGCAGAGAGGCTTGGAGTCGATGTCCCTCGGGGTTGTCTTTGTCTGGGGATCATTCCTGAGGGAGCTGGCTTCACTCTGCTGGCTCGTGAAGATAAGCACTCTCTCCACATGCTGAGAGACGATGATAAGGGGATTGCTTCACTAAATGAGAAAAAAAAAGAAATAGCCCCACCATTGGAGCTGCTAAAATGAGACGCTTTATCAGTTTTGCTGGGAAAGACCCTCGATCCCACTCCTCCAACCATAAATCACAGTTTGTTTTTCACTACTGAGCATGCTCTGTATGGAGGAAAACAAAAGCAGAATGTGCACACTGTTGTAATCTTGATGCTTAATCTTATTTTGTAAAAAGAAATTGGTAACAACCCCTTATTACTTAGAAGCGGTATAGAATCATAATAAATGTATGTATGTAATAATGATGTGTTTATATAACACAATGTAGTTGTAAGAAGATGTAAGGTTTTTAAATGTTTAGTATTTGGCAGTATTTAGCTACACCTTTGAAAAGATATTTTATTAAATTACAATTGTGTTATATTGGAATTCATTGTCTGTTCATACACCAGTTATGAATGCTTAACAGCACAGGACATTAAATAATACGTACAATTATAAACAAGTGTTATAAGTTTGATTTAATAAATCACAAATACTGTTTGTGCTTGTAAATGCAAGCGTTTTAAAACAAGGCATAATAAATACTATAACACTATAATATTTTACAAAAAATAAAAATTTCAAAATATTTGCAAAATGATAAAATATCAGTATTTTATATTAATAAACTATTTGACTGAAATTAATTATTTATAATTCTTCAACAACAACAAAAAAGAACAGGAATGGACAAGAGCACTGTTACTTGTTACTTATTATTGTTACTTATTACTTAACAGAATATATGCCAAAGATAAAGACATTTTATCCCAAAAAATCAAACCAGGCAAAGTAAAACGTAATTTGACCTGAATGATGACTCGAACTATGCAATTTATAACTTGAATTTAACAAAACGTTCTTGTCTTTTCAAACAGGCCACAGGAACAAAGCATTCATGACTAAAACAATTTCAGCCTAGTCTGTCCGTCACTTCGGCCGGGCACCTTCTCATAGCTCAACCTCGCCCTTTTCACCGGTGTCCCCACTGTCAAACAAACACAAGGCAATCTGGTAAACAAAAGGACACTTTAAAAAAAGAGAGTCAAAAACATAAAAGCCAGGTTTCCATCCAACTGTAGCACAAACTGGAATCAATTTGGAAGAAAATGTGTTTCCATCCACTCTTGTTATTAGGGGTGTTCAAAAAAATCGATTCACATTTGTATCGCGATTCAAGCTCTACCGATTCAAAATCGATTCATAGAATTCCAAAAATCGATTCATAGAATTCCAAAAATCGATTCATAGAATTCCAAAAATCGATTCATATTTTTTTTAAATTGTATGTCTACTGCAATCACATGGGGGAAGTAACTACATTTACATACTGTGAATCGAGAATCGTTTTTGAATCGAATCGTGAGCCTAAAAATCAATATTGAATCGTGACATTTTCTGAATCGTGCACCCCTACTGTTATGCAACATAGAGCAAAACGAGATGACGTCATTTAAAAAGAGAACTAGTTAAACCTCAAATGGTGGGAAACCACATGGACAGCGTGATGGAAATATGACATTTATGTTTGTTTCATGTATTGATTGTGAAAACGGTTGCAGTCACATTTTTATTAAGTCGGTTTCCATTGTCGCATTTTGCTTTTATTGAAAAACGTTGGATGGAAGCGCACCTATAGCGACTAGGACTCACCTGTTCCAACCAAACCTGCAGCCTCGCCCCTCCTCTTCCTCTCTTGTCCCATCCAGCATTTGGAGCCATAGTTGGTTGAAAAAGCCGTCGCCTCTCTACTATTTCTGAGACAGTTGAAGCTGCTTTGACTTTGACTCCACAGCGTGGCCTGTGTGGGAGGGCTCGGACCATAGGAAATGTGGGGGTTATCTGGACGCTGGGGGTCAGTGTAGACTGTAGAGTACGTGGACATCTGGCTGTTGACCGGCTGCTGCAGGACGGGGCTGTAACTGAACGCAGAGTCCAGCTTGAAAGGTCTGTCCAGGTGGACTGCAGGAGCGTCTGCGTTGAGGTTTGTCGTGGCCTTCTGTGCCCACTCACCGTTCACTCTTCCAACAACTCTCCCCACTGCCCCAGCTCTGCGTCTCCAGCCAGAAAACGCCACCTCCTCTCTGCCTCTGTCCTCCTCTTGCCATGGATCCCTGCTGGTCCAGCTCCTCTGCAGGTGAACATCTGGGCTGCTGAAGGAAGAACTCAGGTCGAGTCTGAAGTCTGTGTTGCCCTCCTGCGCCACCGAGTCTGGGTCGGGTTCACAGAAGCCGCGATCCGCTCCGAACAGGAAGCTGGTGTTGTGGTCACTACAGAATAGTTCCGGGTGGGGGTCGATGGGGGGTTCTGGCCGTGGATCAGGGTTCACGTGCTCGCGGTGAGCAGTGGTGGTCCAGGAGCTGTTTGGTGGACTGCTCTGTTGGTTTGTCTCAGTGATGAATGTCTGAGACTCTGGCTGCTCTGTGGTCAGTGGGTACAGGGAGGTGGTGTCACTGAACAGCTAAAACCAGATTGAGAAGAGGGGCTATTAAGGGCTAAAATGTCACTGAAAAGATAACAGCGTTTATCGATTTAATGTGAATTACATTTAATGTATAGTCTGTCCTGTAGAAATTAAGTTTATGGTAAAGGATAATGATTTCGATACACTAATAGGATACTAACTGGGAACTGCAGTAATGCATTATTATTCTCAGTTGAGCTGCAATGATTGGTCGATCAATTGGTTAGTTAGATTAAAAATGAGTTAAATAATTGGCTATTTTGATAATCTGTTAATCGTTTCAGTCATTTTTCAAGCAAAGATTGCAAACAATTGCTGATTCTAGCTCCTCAGATGTGAGAATTGGCTGCTTTTATTTGACATACAGTATATTCTAGTCAATAAGATATGGTATTCCAAAGTTGTGTTGGGTGTTTTTAACTACTTTGACATTGTATAGACTTAACGGTTACAGCCCTTATTCTTAGTGAAGTCACGAAAAAGATCACAAAGAAATAGATCACAAACACCGTTTGATGTTGAATGTAATAATTTAATCCAAAAATTGAAAAATAAAAATACTACGGCTGCCATGACTTTCACTCAAGTAGAGTGGATGTTTCAGGACTTAATTTGTTTTTATCCTATCCGGACAACCAAACAACACATTGTAAGTTAATGTGGTTCTTAGAGTACTCTCAGGCCAAAAGAAAATGTAAATGTCGCAATAAAGTAACAGAAATCTGGTCTGATAATCAGACTGACAGCATTCACGTAAACATTTTTTTTTAGAAATGTATTAATCCCATCAACCTTTTTGCTTTCAGCTCCCGCTGACATAAAATATATTATTACAGAGGCAAAAAAGCAACATACAGTATCCACGTAGTGTATTTTAGTGTAGTGGTATATGTCTGATCACCTTGAGAACTTTATGTGGCACCTCAGGGAGCAGCTCCATCAGCTGAGACAGAGAGGCCCCCAGGAGCCACTGGATGGATGGAGCTCTCTTCAGCATTAGCTGACTAACCAGAGGGTTAATACATGGGAACCGCAACAGACACTTTTCCTCCTGGAGGGAAAGAAAACAACAATAGTACCACACAAACTCAAGTTAGAAAAACTTCATGTGGGGGGAGGGTAAAAATGAAAGCCATGTAGTGTTAAGTTGCAAGGCATATTGGTTATTTGATATAAGACCGATAAATTATATGAATAAAAAGTTCAAGTTGTAGCCACAGAAAATCTTCAGGCATTTTACCCTGCAGGTACCCTGTATGAGTCGGGTTGAAGTAGTTAATGAAACCAAAGAAGACCCTTTACAACTAAATACAAGACCAGTCTATTAACGTTCTATGTAAGATGACCTCTGAGGGAATCACAGTCAGCCAGTCTCGGTCCAGGTAGTCCAGAGGGTCCTTCTTACTGGCCATCAGGCTGTGGAAGCAGATCTGGCTGATCCATTTGGCTATTTCAGTCACCTCAGACACAATCAGCACCTGACAAACACAGAAGAAGACCAAGTGGTTTATATTGTTATTTTGCCCACCATCTACACAAATTCAAATTCACATCTCATTTTATTTGTTGAGAGACCTAGTGGTTAGAGTGAGTCAAGTGTTGGTTTATATATATATAAAAATATATATATGTGTACCAGTAACTACATTTTAAAGATTAACTAAACCCCTGGGTTTATGCTCAAGGGCCTCTAACCTGGAAATTAAACAGTTGCCTTAGTGAAAAAGGTATCAACATCAACAGCGCTAGAAAAAGGGGCTAAGCCACGCCCACTCACCCCCCTGTGACCTCCAGTCCTAGAGTCTGGAGAAGTTGGTTTAGGAGCGGGGAGGGGGGGGGATCAGGCCCCCAGGAAGTACGCCGGGCTTTAAAGCTAATTGAACATAGTGGCCAAACAGTGGAATTGCAACTCCCGGCCCGTCACGTGATGCCCACTGGCCCTAAAGGACTTTTCCCCATAGACTTGGTATAGCCATTATTTAGAGCAATCAAATGCAACGTATCACCTCAGCATTATTCAGGGCATTCCTTAAGGATGGGGGCTGCTACTACTACCGCCAACCAAAGTTTTTCATGTTCCTCTCTGCAACATCTGATCCTCATTCATGTGATCCTCTGCCTACACATCCTATATTCGCCCTGATGTCGACAGCAAATCAAAGACCCCTGAAGCCCTAAATACCTGGTAAGTCATGCATATAACTAGTGGTGGTGGTCTCTCTTATGGTCACTGGATTACGGCTTTATTTATATTATCTATTGGGTCATGGCTGACCTAGCATTATTCACATCTTTCTAACAGGGTAAAATCATTCAGATCATAGATTTATTCTAACCAAATACTGCTCTCATGCATTGCATTTATTTTGTCATTAGTTCCTATCAGTATGACCTCATAATTGCATAATGGTTTATCGTGAAGTCATCATGGTCAACGTGACCTCACCATTGCATTGCAGTCAGCGTGGCCTCAATTATGACATCAGCTTTTAAATTTAGAATAAATATTAGTTGTTCCTCTGGCGTGCACTTCTACGTCTTATTTCCTGTCACTTAGAGATCAGTTGCTGCCCAGTAAAGTAGGTATAGCGTATGCGTACACATGCACATTTAATCACCAATTTCTCTTTTATTACCTCTTCTTTTGGGGGGATATTTCTGTCCACCCATGGCCTCTCTACCCCTTATACATTTAAGATAGAGATAGGGTCTAATAGCCAAAGACTCACATTTGAAAAATTGAGATGTATTTGACAGCAATGACATATACTGTAGTTGTAAAATCAAGAACAGTGGAGGGCAGAACAATGAATCGTGTTTGTGTTCTACCTTGATGTCTAGATCCTCAAACTTCATGCTGAAGAGCACCAGAGACGAATAAACCAACACCAAGTTGCTAAAAGCCTCGCTGGAAAATCTGCAATCACAAAAGAAAGACGGAAGCAGTGACGGTGAGTCTTTGTGTAGAAGATTTTGTTTGTATGTGTGTGTGCTGCATTTTACGTATGTATGTATGTATGCATGCATGTATGTATGTATGTATGTATGTATGTATGGACACAGACCCTCCTCCCTGGCTGTCTCTGCAGTGCAGGATGAGCCAACAGCAGTTGTACTGCAGAGAGAGAGCGGTAAGCCTCATCACTACTCCCTCACTGGCTCTCTCCTGACAAAGTTCATCCTCCTCCTACACACACACACACACACACACACACACACACACACACACACACACACACACACACACACACACACACACACACACACACACACACACACAGAGTTGCAGAAACTGAATAAGTATCAGCTATTGACCTTTTTCACAGCAGACATTTTGACTTGTCATAGAAATTGATAACCTTAACGATGGCTCAATTCCATCAAGTGTCCCAGTAAGCTATTTCAGTGAGTCAGCATGCCCAATACCAGGGCCTCTCTAAATGGAATGCAGCCATCATTAATGGTTTTGAATACACCGTGAAAAAGGTCTATTGTTGTCAATATGAAGATTTTGTTAAACATTTCCATGAAATACCCAAGGAGCTCACCAGAGGGAGATAAAAACAAGAAATTCAGCATCATAATGGATTGTGTTGTGGGTGTGTGCATGTGTGTCTTATACCCTTAAGAACTGAGTATTGTGCTTATTAAGTGATATTGTGAAGACCTGCTGCATGCCACTGGTCCATGAGTTTGCGTATGTATTGTACTGCATCTGTAATATGTGTGTCCCTGTACCATTTTTCTTCATGTGGACATAAATAAATGGTTAAAATGTGTGTGTGTGTGCGTGCGTGCGTGCGTGCGTGCGTGCGTGTGGGTTTTGACGGATGCAGCAGGTACTGTATCTCTGTTCATGGTACCTGAATGACGATAGCGGTGCTTTCATCCACTGTGATCACAGCGTAGTGATGGGTTCCTCCGAGCATCTGCAGGGACGGACAGTGGCTCCTCTCAAGCACAGTTATATTAAACCTGTAACATAACACACATGCAGATAACTTTCACCGTATGGTTTTAAATGATAGCTTATCATCACTGGCAAATACGGTAGAAACACTTAAAAGCCTGACTGTAGAAATTGTTGTGGGGAGATTTATTCTTAACATGTCCTCCGAAGAAATATTCTATCTGGAGGTGAGGTGGAGGTTACCTTAAGAGAGATACACTAGTATAACCAGCAAATCTGAAACAATTACTTGAATATGATCTCTAGAAAATGAATCAGCAACACTTGATAATTGTTTTAATACTTAAAACTTCAATGAATTAAAATTAAAAGTTTTAAAATGATTATTATTAATTTGGTAAATGATGTATTACCAATACCTCTCAAATTTGAGGATTTTAGGCTACAGCCACACTAAAACGGAGACATTTGGAAATGCTGCTGACGCCGTTTAAGTTTGAAAATGAGGTAGTGTTGTAGTCTGGACGGACGGAAACAGAGACCTTTGGAAAAAACTACGCAGACACCCATGTCAGTCAGTCTTATCGGTTAGGTAGGCTCGCATACCTTTCAGTAACCGTTCCACCTTGTTGTCGGTCTAAGCAAAAAAATCTTTGGTTTTACTTTTTTACTTAATGTGGACAGAGATCATATAAATAAACGCTTGCATGGACAGAGATTTATTTATTTTTATTTATTTTTTTGGCATTTTTGGCCTTTATTGGATAGGACAGTTAAGCCATGAAAGGGGGAGAGAGAGAGGGGAAATGACATGCAGCAAAGGGCCGCAGGTCGGAACCGAACCCACTGTATCGAGGACTGAGCCTCTGTATTTGGGTGCGCGCTCTACCAGGTGAGCAACCCAGGCGCCCAAGATGGAGATGGTTTTTGTTTCAAAACGAAAACATAACAGTGTGGATGTAGCCTTAGGTAGTGTCCTCATTTAGCATCATAGTTGCCTGAGGGTAGAAGCTCCTCCTGAGCCTCTCGGTGCTCAGTGTATTTACCTTCTTCACGACCGCAACAGGGAGAAAAGGCTGTTTACCCGGGTAGTTTGGATCTTTAATGATTCTCTTAGCCTTTTCCTTAACCACCGATAACTAGGTAGAAGTGGCTAAGGCGAAACAAACAAAACGTTTATAACTGTAAGAAGTGATTGAGAAACGCTTTAAATTGGTAATTGAATACAGTACAATGAAAATCTACAGATACTAACCAACCCAATTTTTCAGTGTCTGAAAGTTCTGTTAAATCTTGACTGATTTCCCCTTAACAGATAGAGCAGTAGATTATATGAAATGCTGATTATGATAAGTTTGATAAGTTTGTGGTTGCCATGGAGTCCTCTGATCTTAGTCAAAATATTTATGAACCATTTTATTTACTGTAAAATTACATTGATTCTTGGTAATATTGCCCTGTATTGGAAATGCAGGTATTTGTCATTCTTACCAGAGGGATAGGATTTAATTAGACTTGACTGAATGTCGAATGGCCTTGGGCAAGACACTCCATCTCCGCCATCGGTGTGTGAATGAAAGTCGCTTTGGATAAAAGCTAAATGTAATGTAATTTAAAAAGTAAAGTAAATGAATGAGAACATTTACCCTGACTCGAGTGTCTGTAGCAGCAGTGGACAGTTAAGAAGCCCCTCTGTCACTGACAACACATATGGCACATTGTCCTCCAGGCACCACGAGGCTTTTCCCTTTTCTTTTGGGAAAAAAATAAATATAATTACATATCACTGTACAATAGTGTCAGTAATATGTATGTGGTGGCAGCTGACCAGTGTCGGAGAGGATTGTGTTGAAGGCGAGGTGACTGATGCTCCTCTCTCTGCACACGGTCGCCCATGGCGACTGGCCTGGATGGTCGTACTCCACCACCAGAGAGAAACAGCTCCAGGGGAAGTCGGGCCCTACGTGCTGCTCATACACCACCACGCACACACTGTCGTACATGCTGGTGGAACAGGATGGGAGTGAGCAAACATTTGTTCAGCTTTGTTCAACATAACATAGCAGCTTGAACTATGTCCTTCAACACAGTAAAACAACTGCCACTTTCTCCATTTTACACACCAAAGCACTCTGGTTACTTACTCATACAGTATGATGATACGAGGAATGATTTTTACTTAAAGGTGCTGTAGGTAGGATTGCCAAGATCCAGGACTTAGCCAAAAAATTTGAACATCGACAACTTCTCAATCCCTTCCCCCTTTCCGCTAAAGCCCAAAAAGGTCTCCTAAGCCCCTCCCTGCACAAGGGAGAATGAATGCGTGTGCATGAGCAGTGATTGACACGCAGTTAGACACCCCCCCTGGCCCTGATTGGTGCATCTGAACAGGGAGCTGTGGATTTTTGCAAATTGCACTATAGGTTGTAGGTGGTGGCAGAGGAGCCAGATTTTTTTTTGTTGAAATGACCAGCTTCATGTAGTTCTACTCGAACGGGTCAGTTTCAGCAAATATGACAGAAAGTTAGTTTTATAAGTCTTACCTACTGCACCTTTAATGTTCATAAAACTCACTAAATTACTTTTTTTTTTTTTTTTTTGCTGTATATATTTTAACCCACCACACATTTTTAATGTGATTTATGCATTTATAAACAACTATGCATTTTTACCTGCTGACCACACTGGCACCGTTCAGTTTTTTCTTGTCCTCCTCAGGACAAACTGCAGTTACAGCAGCACCTGGGACGACGACAAGCAAACATACTTACATTTACTTACATCTACAGTAGTGTATTAGTGGTGCTGCTGTTGTAGCTGATAAGAGATGAAGGGTGGCTCACCAGTGGCGTGGCTCAAACTGCTGACGATTGAAGATCTGATCTCGTCAGAGTCGACTGATATTATGACAAGAATCTGCAAAAAGAAAAATCAACCAAGATCATAGCAAGTGTTTCACAAATTAACACTGAAACAGGACGGATATGCTGGTCAAACTGACTTTCTCCACAGTGTTCGGTCCTGTCCTGCCGCGCAGCCATGCAGCCAGCAGCTGCTGCAGCTCCAGCAGTTTGAGGTTGCACTCCTGGTTCTTGTGACTGAGGTAGAGGACGATCTGCAGCCTCTTCACCAGCTGCTCCAGACTCCGCTCAGCACACACCTCAGCTGCCTTGGTCAGGTACTCTTTAGTGCATAAGAAGAAGACCATAAAGTGACTGATGTGGTCTTATTTGATCAGTGTTAAAAATAGTTGGAAAACTGGACTGGACCAGGATGTGACCAGTGCAGAAATTAAATCTAAATCAAAACATAATGACAGTTGTTTGTTTTTGTTGTCAGCATTGTCAAGTCAATCAAATCTAATAAAACCAGACCCACGCTGTCCTGTTGAAGCAAAGTTTAAGTGTTTAACTCTTATAACTAAGGATGTTTTTTTTCTGTATTTAGTAGTAAACATTCATATCTTAGCTACAGAAATGGTTAAGATTTGAAACCAAGATTGAAGGGGGTTTAGAGTCAGTTTATACTGACCCAATGCAGTACTGAGGTCGCACTTCAGCAGCAGCTCCTTGAATGTCACCAGCATGTGAATCAGAGCTGCCTGGTCGAAAAGCACTTCCTGATCTGTATGCAACACAAGGCCAGCAGGGGGTTTGATATCTTTTCTAACCGATTTACTGAATTAATGTCTCTGTACTACATACAGTTGCAAGCCAAATACAAGGTTTTACAAATGTGTTTCTGGAATATGGAATGATACTTTGTACCTCTGACCAGCTCTGTCTTCTGTGTCCTGCAGAGCGCCTTCTCCTGCTGTTTGAGAAGGAAGTGTGTTTGGTCCGGGGCCAGGCAGCTGAAGTCTCCCAATACTGGGAAGTTGAGGCCCAGCTGTCGAGCAGAGTCCAAACAAGGCTGAGCGAAGGCCTGCAGCTCACAGTGGGCACGCTGCTGGCTCTCTGTAAGGGAGCGAGAGCACAAGGGGTTGGAATAACAAACTACAAACGCATCACATCGTATCCATGCTTCCTCCAACAAGGACAATTTCAGAAATGTTTTGCTATATTTAACGGAAGGTGGCGTGAAAGTGTTGTACCGGTAGCTTGGACTTGGACTACTCTGCTGTCCTGTCTGTCCTGAGGGATGGACTGAGGGACAGGATGACTGATGAGGTGACCCATTGACTGAAAGGCGGCTTTCTGCTCTCTGGTGGCAATTCCTGAGACAGCACCACTAATGTACATCGGCCTCTGATCTGATCTTTGCATCTGCTCTGGAGGGAGCTGATGATGCTCGGATGGTGGTGTTTGCTGGTGCTCGTTTGGTGCTGATAAAAAGAGGACGAGAAATAATAAAAATGATAATTACAGTTACTACTTGGATAGTTTTATATGCATAAAACTCTGGTGACGCAATCTTGATATGACCACAAGATGGAGCCAAAGTTTAAAAACTAAATTAAATCCTACATAAAGTCTAACTTCAATAATGGTAATTTTAATATCGATATGTCCAGGTAAGGTTTCTGATGATTCTTGATGATTATTATATTAATATTACTACCTACCTACCACTGGCCTATAATTCGTATTCATTGTGACATGCATACATACAAAAAGCATCTAGTTATCAGGAGAAAAGATTATAAAAGTACGGCTGCAAGAACATAAAGGAGGCAATGAAAATCATCTTCAGACTTTATAATAGGAACAATTAATGAATGCATTATCTATTTAGTCATTTAAACCGAATTAACATCACAGCATACCTGGAGTTGAGCTCTGAGGTGTTGTAGTAACCCGAGCCATCTGCTGAGATCTCAGGATCATGAAGGTGGAAAGCGGGTCCAGTTCCTTCTCCGATGGCCGTCTCGTAACCAGCGGACCTCTGTGATCGTCTCTGGAGGACACGACGCTCCGCTCTGTCCTACAGTCGTCTCTACTCGTGTCAACGTCGTTCTTATGAGCAGGGAACCTGGCTGCAACTTCTAAAAAACTCTCGTCTGAAACTTTGTCTCTGGTGTTTGTGACAGCAGCAGGTTTTGAAAATATAAAGATGGCAGGTTTTACTTCCTTATTGTTTGTGTTGACAGGGTGCATCAGGAAGGCGCTCTGAGACATATCAGCAACTGTTTCTTTTTGAAGAAAGGTGTCGTCCGCAGTAGCTGCAGCAGGAGAAGCAGCCATTTCACATTTCTTCAGTTGAGGTAACGGAGTTCTGTTTGCGGGATTCATCAGGATGGATCTGACTGTGACTGAGACCAAAGGAGATGAGATGATCCGTCAAATCTGCTTTAACTATCTGAACCTTTAAGTCCTCAATCAAACAATCAACTAATTGTTGAGTCTCTAATGTCAGAATATAGTGCAAAGTGTCCTAATTGACCAAAGCCATATTATTGACATATTAAAGTTGTTTGGTTTTGTATGACCATCAGTCCAAAACCCAAATGTATTTAGTTTACTGTTCCAGAAAACTAAAACCCAGACAAATATTCACATTTGTGAAGCTGTAATTTGTATGTATTTGACCAGTTTACTTAAAGGAATTACCTAAACAATGAATCAATTATCAAATTTGTCAATGAATGCTTTTATCCATCGACTTAGTAATCAATCAACTAACTGTTTTAGCTCAACTTACTATAATAACAAATATACGTACATAGAATTCAGCCTCTAATAAATTACCACATTCACTTCTATGTTCTGTCATGGAACACATTCCATAAAAAAAAATTAAAAAAACAGACTACTCACTCTCCACATGTTCAGGTGACAGTTTTTTGAAGTCTTCCATCTTTTCCTCCTCGGTGGAGGGAAGGTCGGACCTCATGCTCTCTGTGAACTCACTGCTGCTGCACAAGTACACCTGGGGGGCTCCCGTCTCCATCTCTGACTGCAGTTTGTCACCGACACTGACACCGCTTTGTTTCTCCGATTGTATGACCTTCCAGGCTTCAGACAGCGGCTGGAAGTCGACAGCTGGTTCATATATTTGAGGCTCTGTGAGAAAATGCAGCAGATTAGATTTGTAATAACATCTTATATAGAGTTATTTATAGTGTAGGTCTCTTAAACTGCCAGGGTACAATTTCCAGTGAAATGTTATCCCATCAGCTCCTTAAACCAAACCATACCTTGTTAACTTTGCCGCACTCTCGCCTTATAATTTTGACTTTAATGGTTCTTGTATGGTTAAAATTAGTTTTTCTATTAATAATTTTATTTTATATACAGAACTTCTAATTATTCATTTTATGTATTTGTTTGCTGCAACACCTAAATAATAACTGAATGTAGTGATTTGAGATTGATGTTCATTAAAATATTATCACCTTAGTACTTGGTATCAGGTGGAAAATGTTATTTAACCACAAATCCAAACCTTTACCTGCCAACAGAAAGCCCACCACAAAGGTTGGATGCTTCTCCGCCTTCCAAAGGGCCGTCTCCATCTCGTCCTGAGCTCTCGCCGACACCAAAGATCTACATGACAATCATTAATGTCACAAGAGCTTCTCTACGCAATATTAACACTTACATTACCACAAAAGGACTTCACTCTGTCAGTCACATCTGCTCCTAATGCTGTACCAAATAATGTTTGATCCTCTGCATGTCTTAAAGGTGGATTTTTAAAGATTAGTTTTTTTAGGCTTTTCTGCCTTTATTTAATAGGACAGCTAGGTGAGAGAGACGCGGAAGACATGCAGGATATGGTCACAGGTCAGATTCAAACCCTGGACCTCTGCGTCGAGGCATAAACCTCTCAGTATATGTGCGCCTGCTCTACCCACTGAGCCAACTTTGCCACAAGTGAATTTGACCTTTAAATTTAATGTGGTGAGCAATGTCAGAGCAACTTATTTTTTAATTGTATGTTCAGTAACTAAAATATGTGAAAATAAGGTAAAACCCCATCAGGATAAATGCTGTATCGTCACTCACCGTCTGCTGAGCGCGGACAACTCTTCCTCTTGGAGTTGACATGTGGACAGACAGATTTGTGTTTGACCCTTCTTGGGACTCAGGGTCAAAATCACCTCCAGCTCCAGTTCAGTCGGAAGCATTGCGCGGCCTTCGAGGAAAATTAGATTTGAGCACAGGACGTAAAACTTTCTATTATGCTAGTTTTCTACATTACCATACCACTACTTTTTGCACTACTCTCATTCCAACTATAACCAAACGTTTCTATTTATCAGTAACAAACACATGTAGAAGCATTGAAAATGTTGTAATTGGTCAATGTGGAACAAGTTTTAGATACTTTCCTGAGTAAATTAGTAGTGCATAATGTCATGGAAACATATACGTTTTTTTTTTTTAATGTAAAAAGTAACTGGGAACTCCTAAGTGTTAAATAAATGCAATGGAGAAAAAAGTACAGTATTTCCCTCTGAAATGTATTAGAAGTACTGTATAAAGTAGCATAAAATGAAAATACTATAGTACTTAAGTACAGTACTTGAGTAAATGCACTTACTACTCCATTACATTTCAGAGGCAAATATTGTACTTCTTCTCCTCTACATTTATTTAACAGTACTAATTACTTTTAGGATTTTACTTACAAAACATAATTTATACCTCATTAATGAAGATCTAATAATATAACACTGACAGGGACCATTCTGCCTAATGAGTGATGATTACTTTTGAGTATTTTAATAGTGTGGTTTTGCTACTTTGATCATTTGAATACTTTTCCCACCACTGTATTCAAAATCAAGTGGTAATATTTAGTAAACAAGCCGCTGTAAAAAAAAAAGTATTTCTGTCCAAACATGATCAACTAAGAAGTTACTCTTTGTGTTTTCTATCTGTAACGGTTACCTGCCAGCTCCATCAGAGCTTCTTCCATCTTGCATTTCCTGCCGAGCTCCTCTGGTATTTCATACCGAGAAATATCCACCGATACTGACGCATCTGCAAGGGAAGCTGAGAGAAATGTGACTGCAGTATATCAGTTTACTTTGCTTTGTTACTGTGCATTTTTATTTATCTTATTTCACTTTATGTAGTGTTATTTACCTTTATAAAGCATATCCAGGTCTGGAAGCTGATCATCCAGCGGTTCAGGAGCAAAATCCATTTTACTGCAAATGCTTGAAAAGGCGGTGCAGGTTTCTTGGCTCAGATCCAGTGTGTCAACTACAACCGGCAGCAGCAGAGACTACACGGGAAAAATATTCATTTTTAATCACTTTCATACATAAGAAGCGAATCATTTGGCATTTTCCTTTTTAGTTACCTCTTCGTTCATCAGTGACTCTTTACCAAACTCCTCGTGAATGTTTGCACACGTCTGAATGTCACTGGCGTACACATCAGGAGGTTTTTCATAAGACGCATTGTGCCTGAAAAGCAGTGGTGGAAAGTAACTAAGTACATTTACTCAAATAAAGTTTTGAGGTAGTTGCACTTTGTATTTCACATTTTCTGCTACTTAATACATGTACTCCATTACATTTCATAGGCAAATATTGTACTTTTTACTCTACTACATTTTTTTGATAACTTAAGTTTAAAGTTACTTTGTAGATTTAGATTAATATTACAAAATATAACCAACAAATTAATTATAATGTATTAATATTAAGATAAGATTAGACTTTATTGATCCCCAGGAGTTAATTCACAAGCTGTCGGGTAGTATATAAAGTAACTAAAATTAGTCTCACTTTTACCGGCTGCAACAGTGAAGTGAGGAACAACAAACTCTTCTCTGCCATTACGCATAAAGACTACTTTTACCTTTGGTATTAAGTGTATTTTGATGCTAATACTTTTGTATTTTTGAAGGATGAACATGACACACCTGAATATGGTATCCTCAGAGATAGCATCTCCTGTCGAGCTCTGCAGAGGGTCGGCCACAGGAAGCATCCTCAGCCTGGACAGTTTGGCTTTCAGCGTGGGCAAATGTCTCTTAAAGTGTGTCAGGTAATCGACAACCATGAGCTCTTCTGGCAGAAGGAGATCTTTGACGGACGTAAAAAATATTTTCAGTGAGAAAGACAACCAATGAAAACAGCCAATTCACTGTATGAGGGAATACTGAAATAAAAATAACTGACAGATGTTGAAATAACTACCTTTCTTGTCATTTCCATGTTTCATCTGGTCAGTTGTCCACTTGAAAAATGACTCCTGACATGGATCGTTGACCTGTGACTCTTTTAAAAGGCAAACATACTCATCCTGGTCAAGATCCATCAGTGAGTCAGGATTAGAGCTGGGTATCATCTCCACATCCCCTTCCACCTCACTCAGAGCCACTTTAAATCTGGAATATAAAAAGTGAAATTACGACTCCAACAATAAAAGATAATGAGAGTAAAATGATGTACAGGGAGACAGTTCTGAACCTTTCTGGTGAATTATCTGGTTGCTTTTTTGCTCCTAGGTCATCGAGCACAGAACCACTGACAAAGAGTTTGCAGGTTGAGATCACCTTTCCTATAACAAGTGGAAAAAAACATTTGTGTTGGTCTCATTTAGGGTAGTTTGACACAAATCATATACAAGTATTCATGTACCACATTTTCTACTCTGTTTCAGTTATACAGTTTGTTCAGTTAGACTGGAATAAATTTAGTTAACGTGAAAAAACATTTCAGCCTTACAGTAGGTCTTTACAGTACGCTCAGACAGTTATGTCCTGGGTTTACTGCTTAATAAAAACCTAACAGATGGTGCTTGTATATGCAAAAATCTGAGCAGGAAGAATTATTAGGAGAGTGCAAATGATGAGTTTTACTTTTAATCAAATAGATTAGTTAAAGAAAGTGATGAATTTGTTTCACCGAACTGTGATGTCCCCTTTAACAGTCACAGAATACAAACTTAAATAATATTATGGCATTAATACCAAAATCACACACTGTATATCTTAAAATGGGAGTTACAAGTTTATATAATTTTCTCACAAATGATGTAGTTTGTAGAAAATATACACTGGGCTACAGTGCCTTGGGCTATATATTGTGTTGAAATTAAAGGTAAAAACCCTTTACATGACACATAAAACGTAAAAAATAAAGTCAACATAGTGGTTATAAGACATGAGTTAGGCCACTTGTATACCTCTGATCCACGGTGTCCTGTACGTGACTTCAGGCAGCTTTCCACTGTGCGGGTACAGGTCGCTGGTACCAGTACAGTAAGGTGATGGCAGAGCCAGTAGGTTCATCATCACTTTCAGACTGGTGGTGGTCTGAAATAAAAGACAGGAGAGGGATGCAGGACAACATAGCTTTGAGGTTTAATGATAATATCCGGAGGTAAAAATAACAAGACAAAAACTCACCTCAAAGACATAGTCAAGAGCTTTAAAACTGTTAGCAGAGAAGGTTTGAGTAGGAAAAGAAGTGTCAGTTTCAGACCTGTAAAAATCATGAAAACAGTAACGTTAATTTAAACTAAATTAAACATATTTTCAGGAAAACATTCATTTTATAATCACCACTATCTTAACGAAAACCTAAAACAGATCACCCCAAACAGGTAACATTAACTAAATTTCTAAAAATTAGCGTGTCTACTATCACAAAATAAATCGTATAATACTGTACCGCAACTTTAGCAGTGTTAGCTTCGGTTATGTTAGCTAGCTAGCTAAAGTTAGTTTAGCGATATCTTCCAAGTAACGTTAACGCGTAAGCTAGGAGACTTTTAACTTGTTTTCTACGTCCTTCAACTAAAATATTTGATAGAATTAAAACGTCAACAGCCAAATTCCAAAAAAAACGTGATTAACCAGAATGTGTTGGTTAGCATCAAACTTACATAATGACAATAACGGCTTTATTTTAAGTGTCAATGATCTTTGAAGATGAACTAGCTACAGACGTGGTCTTTAACCGTCACGCATGCGCTGTGGGGCGTTTTGTTTTATTAGCTGAAGCATCTCAGTTTGTTTTGGACTTTTCTTTAGTAAAAACCTTAGAAAATTAAAAAGATAATAAATAATAAAATGGAATACGTTTAGTAAATAAACCACTTGAAGATATAATGAGTATTATATTGTATTCATAAAAACAAGACAGCAGTAGGTAGAAAATCTACTCTATAAAAAAACTATTAATAAATAATTTTTCCAAACGTTCTTATTATAGTTCCTTATTCTATCCTCCTGAGACCCAGCCCATTGACTTATGTCCACTGTAGTGGACATTTGAGTTTCATTTCTCTCCTTGGAATCTTTTGTGCAAGTCTCTTAATTCCTGCTGTACTGTACAGAGGACATTTTGGGCTTTTCAGTGATGTGTTATTTGATTGGCTGGGAGGCTGGGAACTGCCTCTATCTTTCAATCCAAAATGGACAGCATAGGAACAAGCACATTTTATGGAAAGATAAGAGATGAGTCAAATATTGTTTGTCTATGGTTTTGTTACTATGATAATCATATATTTTCTTGTTCATTAAGGTGTTAGGAATCATATATTGAGTTCTGATAGCAACTACATTATGTATCTTTTGAAAAATTTGCCATTTTATGAATGTCAATTATAGTGGACATCAGGACAATCTTCATGTAAAAAATGACTCCACAACTACCAAATTTGTCTGTTTTCGTAATCAAATGATCCTGTTGCCCACTACAGTGGACATCCTGTAAATAAATAAAAATTTTAAAAATTAAATTGTGAGATGTTTTTTTTAACCTTAAACAGGTAGGGAATCACAAAAAATATGATTAGGAAAAACAAAATTTTCCTCGGTTCTCAGGAGGCTATGTATTAATTAATTAATTAAATAATTATTATGTATATGTATGTATCTATATGTAGGCTATTTACATATGTGTGTGTGTGTGTGCATTTATTTATTATTTATAGATTTAGTTAAATTTTCCTTTTATTATTATAATTATTATTATTAAATTACTGTTTTCATGAATTACCACTATAGGTTAGGTTTATTATTGGTAATATGTTATATATGTCATTATCACTATTTTACTTATAATATAAGTTGATGCATCATTATAATGTTCTTAATTAACCTTTTTTCTACGAGTACAATTACGTGTATCACGTGTATTTTCAAAGATTCTCTATAACTAACCGTCTTGGGTATTTTTTCTTTGCTTTTCTTTTAAATGCATTTTTTTTTATCTTACTTACAAATTGCAATTGCACTGTAAATTAAGAATATTTCAATAAAACAAATCTCTGTTGTAATACATTTTCTTTTCTAGATTTCTTTCTTTATAGATATATGCAGCACATTTCATTTTGTAAATGTAGAATTTAACTGATATTATGAACGGATTGGTAATACATATTTAGTCAATACACAGAGACGGGTATTTACAATACAATAAATAAAACATGAATCTTTTTTTTTTTCATCTTTTTGTCATGTCCATTTTAAAGTTCAGCCAGAAGGAGACAGAGTAGGGGGATGAGTAAAAAACTATTATGCATGTGACACAATCTGTTTTTAGATATTAGCTATTGTTGGAGTTTCCAGGGAAATTTCTTCGAATACATAGATAATAAAATAAAATAATGTGGCATTTGGCAAATATTGTACTTTAACTCCACTACATGTATTTGACAACATTAGTTAATGGTTACTTAGCAGATTCAGATTATTAATACAACATATAAATCAACTAATAAATATGGATAAGTAGCAGTTAGGGTTAGCATGTTGTCGAAATTAGCCCCAGCTGCAACAGCTTACACATTCTTGTATCACTAATCATAATGCAGTTTTCTGAAATGGGCCATTCTACATTTACTTAGTACGATTTTGAATCCATGACTTTTACTGTTAACAGAGTATTTTTACACTGCAGTATTGATACTTTTAGTCAAGTAAAAGCTCTTAGTACTTCTTCCACTACTGCTGAATCCCCATGAAGGTATAACTTTTAGAAAACATGAACTGCTTTTCAACGATTTTTTTCCTACAGAGACACTGTATGCTTTTCAACACAGGGAGGCGCTGTTCACTACACTATCAGAAGACAGTTCAGTTGATACAGAGGAAGTTAGTAGACACCATAACATGTCACCAAAACTTAAACTCTGGATAATATGATCAAATCAAGGCAGTTACACAAACACTATGTCACTGAATCGATTCACGAGAGCTAATTCTACATCAGATTTGACACAAAGTTTGGTTATTAGAGGAGAGGTTTTGCTGTCATGTTACTGAAAGCATTAAGGCATGTCACAGTTCTTCTTTCTGGGTTATACACAACAACTGTCGTCTCCTCAGTGTGGCTGTAAATCTGGTCTATGACATCATTTTACAATAAAGTTAATAGACTCTTAAAAGTTGTGAGAAACATCTATATTTGGATTTTTACAAGTTTTTCCATCAAGGTGACAAAAATAATACCATTCACTGTTGATGATGACTAGGCTGCAGTTTAAGACTTAGATGTTATCATCTAACTCTGGGAATGTGTGTGTTTTTTGTTACTGCATCATATTAAAACCTTTCACGCTGGAGTGACAAGCTACATAATATTCACACTGACATGAAACTGCAGTAAGTGAGTGATAATGTAAGCTGCATTTTCTCTCTCTTTCCATGTAAGTAAGGAAACTTTATTTCTATACTAGGCTACTCTTGACTTAAAAAAAACAGTAATACAAGATTTTCAGGGGAAAGAAAAACTAAAACGAATAAAAGAAAAAGAAAGACATAAAACTGTAACATAGGTAGGTTTTTAAAAAGTGGCAGATATTTAGCTTGAGCTAAAACAGTAAAAACATCCTCCTTTAGCCTGGCCCGTGTACATTTTATCAACATTTGGTTGCCTGACCTGAAGGGCCTTGGTACAAAATAAGGAGTTTAAAAATATCAGAAATACTGTCCAGAGCCAAACCATGGAGGTTCAAGGTTCAATTTAGCCTATTCATTCATAAAAAACATGGAGAATACATTAAAACAACTGGATTAAAACAAATGTTAAGTGAAATTAAAATAACAGTTAATGTCTTCCTTACAAAGAAGCCCTTTGTAAAAGTAATCAACTGAATCGTAAACACTGTATAAAGAATTGAGAGCCAAAGTAATCAAGCCAGGAGTGGAGAGAGGTAGTCTCTGTTTTGTTTGTTAGAAGCCTGGCTGCTGCGTTTCGCACCAACTGTAGACAGACAATGAAGCAAGTAGTGATTCTTCCCTGTAACCTCACCACATTAACACACAGCGGTGGAGAGTCAGAGCCCAAAGTGACACAGCGGTTGATTCTCCAACCTCAAAATGATCGGACATACATGAAAATAGGGAGCAGCAAACCCTCACATTTGAGAAACTGAAACCATCTTGACGAGTTTTATAATACATTTTCTGTCAATCAACAATATGATTAATCGACCAATCGTTTCAGCTGTACTTGTAGCCTACTGTTGGGGTTTTAATTTATGACAAAAACATCATATTGTATAAGCTTTTAAAATGTTTTGTATGTAAAAATGTGTAAAGTAACTGAAGCTGTCATACAACTTGCAGTAATTCTTGTGGAGTGAAAATACAATAATCCCCTCTGAAATGTAGTTGAGTAGAAGTAGAAAGTGACATGAAAGAAAATACTCAAGTTAAAGTACAAGTATCACAAATGTGCACTTAAGGAAAGTACACATCCGTGGAACTCTTTAAATTTTTATTGTTTAACTGTGGAATCAATCTCCATGTTGCCATGGAACCTGAATAACGTGACACAGCCACCCTCTGATATGCATTCTAAGCATTTAGTGACTTTACGCTCCAACATTACTTTAATTCCTCTAAGCTGTATGTATACATGTGCACGCAAACTCACAGAGAAAAAACCCCTGAAAAACAACACCCGCATACAAAGCCTGTTACTTGATACTAGGTGCAGTTTCTGCCCTCTAGGTGCAGAATCATGTTTCTTTGTTTCTGCGTCCTATTTTGTTCCTTGAGTATCAGTCTAAGCTTTCAGTTTAAGCTAATAATATATCTAAAAATGAACAGGGACACATATTTTTAAACACTGTGTTTTATTGACATGTACAGATGCTATACAGATGCTTTGGTTGGTTTGTGTAAGTTTCTAAAATGCAACTACAGCTCATTACATTACTCCTATAACTATTTTACAGTGAAACGATCACATAGACACAAGATATGTGCAAGATGAAGACATTTTCCAAAAGCTTCAGTAAGTGTTAAAGAAAAAGGTTGACATTTTTTGAAATACTTAAATTATTTGCTTTCATGCCAAGACTTAGATGACAAAGACTCTCAAGTCTATGTACTAAATATGAAGCTAAAGCCAGCAGCTGGTTAGCTTAGCTTAGCATAAAGACTTTTTTGTACACTTTGTATTCTGTTTGAATCAAACAAAGCAGATATAACATGTTAATTAGTGACCTTTGGAGATGCTAGTAGTGTTGGACAGAGCCAGGCTAGCTGTATCCCCATTTCCAGTCTTTATGCTAAGCTAAGATGAGCAACTACACACTTCATATTTACTATACAGACATAAGAGTGGTATCAATCTTCCTGCAAGAAAGTGAGTAAGTGCATTTCCCAAAAATACAAAGTATTTCTTAAAATCCAAACAATTTTGAAAGCTCATTGTTGACGTTGAAAACAGCAGTTTGACTGAAAAAATACAGACCCACTAGCTTTTTCCAGATGTTTCACATTTTGATGACAACTGAAAAGCCAGAGAAAAAGCTACAGTAGTAATTAGACCTTGCGTTGAGATTTAGTTTTGTCGGATCAAATGAGATTAATGTCTTATTATCAAAGACCCAGCACAATCAACAGATACATCTTTGTAGATTTTAATATCACACAGATTATTTTTCTCATTACATCTCAATATTGAGTTTCTTCTTTCCTTTCAGTTCATGTTGCTGAAAATGACTATTATATTTTAGGTTGAAGTATTATTTCATTTCCATTTTAGTCTATTGTTTGGCAAGCTGAAGGCATTAAAACATGACATAAAATAAGGAAGACATAAAACAAGAAGGTTGTGGTGAGATTTAAACCACAGCCGGCAGGCACTTTGAGTTTATGAGACATCACTGCTTCTTCTCTTCACACACTTTGGCTCATTTTTTGCGCTCCTCGATCTGCTCCACCTCACTGGACTCATCCACCACCTTGCCGTTGATCATGGTCTGGGTGACAACTTTTACAATCTTCCTGGTCCTTACCTCGGGATCTTCTGTGACACAGAATTAAACCACGGTTTGTCAAAAAACACTTTGATCTTTCTTGTCTAGACCAGCACTAAAAAATAACATTAACGGTAATCTAATAACAATACAATGTCTGTAGTATTATTTTGCCATATTAAGGTTATGAGGCTGCACCGTAATGTAATATTTTAACAACTTTGGCCATCAATACCCTCAACTGTAACCTAATGTCAGTAAACTTCTTTTGTTGACCGACTTTATGCCCAAAAAATACAAAAGGGATGAAAAAAAGAAGAGATTGAATGTCGGTGAACCCAACTTTCAATGTGCGAGTCATTATTTGCTTGGTGCTATTTTTTGTTAACTCTTATCAGATCCTGTGTTGGTATCGAGCAACCACGCCCAAGGACTGAATTTATGTGGGCAAAATAGAAGAGTCTGAATTATGAGATAGGTACAATCCAAGAGTAGCTTTAGGAGACCAATATTAGGGGCTGTTACAGACAGAAAATACAATAGTAGGCCACTACAGTAGAAAACAGGTACTGCAGGAGCATGCAGGAGCATCCAATCCTTCCCTAAGTTTTGCAGACTCCCTTTTACGCACATGAATTCTGTCCTCGGGTTTGGTTAATTGATACCCACACAGGATCTAATAAGAGTGAAAAATAGAAGTTATCAAAAACAATCTAACAAGCCATTGCTGACCAACTCAAGTGGTTTTCGACAAGTAACCTCCGGCCAGATTTATAACACAACCCTGTGAATAAGGGTGTAGAGAAGACTTCATACAAATAATCCTTGCAGCACAGATTTGGTCCTTGATGGCATTCAGTAAATACAATAATCTGAACTTACTTTTAGGAGGAGGTGTTTCTTTCACCCTGTAGGACAAAACGATATGACAACGTTAAATCAATGTCAATCCAAAAGAGCAAGCATAAAAACATGTTCACTCAATATCTGATGCAAGTAGGACACTTTAAAGAAATATGCTTATTCTCTTTGTTGGTGAGAGTTAGATGAGAAGATTGAGCTCGGCTTAGCATAAAGACCTTACCGGACAGTCATGTAAGTGGTAATGATTGCTTTTTCTAATTACTTAGTAAAACCCTGTATTCACCTGGTATTGAAATCCGTCAAGGTGTAAAATAGCAGGCAGCACAGGAACAAAAACCCCCGACACATCACCGACAGTACAAAATGCATGATCCAAAAACCCCCGACACATCACCGACAGTACAAAATGCATGATCCAAAAACCCCCGACAAAAACCCCCGACACATCACCGACAGTACAAAATGCATGATCCAAAAACCCCCGACAAAAACCCCCGACACATCACCGACAGTACAAAATGCATGATCCACTCTAGGTGGTGACATGAGAAATACTTTGAATGAGTATGTAGTTCCGCTCACAGTTGAGTAGTGGGCCCTTACTGTGTCCCAGGACAAATACGCATGCGCACTGCTATAAGAATGTGATCATATGTGGCCTAAACCATCCCTGAATGTGGTCTGAGTGATCGGCTCCCAATGCATCCTGGGTGCATTCACACCTGTACTTAGAGCTGTCCACTTGTGATCGGATCACTCAGGATGGATTTTAATACCAGGTGGAAACAGGGTGAAAAGAGTAAGTAAGTGTATTCTACATCCCTAAATAACCAACTATTACATGTAGGGTGTTCAATACATGCATAGTCAGGATAACGACAAACTACGTGTACTCCTATGTAGCAAAAAGAAATACTAGTTAATACCCAAAGGCTAATAATGCATAAATAACTACCAACAGGTATCAATAAGTGTAAAATACTATCTTTACAGTTCTCTTCTGGATTCTATGGTGGTATTTTGGCACTAGAAAAAAACATGCAAACTCGACTCTACTCTACTCGGCTCGACTCCACCGCGGTGCCCCGTCCTCCGTTTTCCATTGCAGATTTAGTACTATGATTTAGTACCGCCTCATGCCTGAGGCGAGCGTGGCTGGTCGTCATAGCGACGCCGCAGGAAACTGCCGTGACCTAACGCGACACACACACAGAACGTCAAAGGTGTGTTGTTTTTGACTCTCGGCATGTGGCTGTTGCCACAGCCAGAAGACAAATTTTGTTTCAAAAGAAGCTGGAGGCAGCAAAAAAAACACCGCTGTCTAAACTATTTAAAGTTTTGTCCTTTTTGTTCAGGACACACCCATCTGTCGCTTGCAATGATGACGCAGTGATTAGTGATGATTCTCTTTGACCAATCAGTAGTCTGCAGGTTTTCACCACGTCAGCTCGCTTGGAACCTGAACCTAGGCGGTACTAAAAAAAGTACCTGTTAGCAGATACCAGGGACTTTTTTTCTTAATGGAAAACCAAAAAAGGTGAGTAGAGTCGAGGCGAGTCGAGAAGGTACTGTGTAATGGAAAAAACACCATTACATAGAAATTCTTGATTGAAACGATGAAAAGGTATTGGTTGTGGTTTCCCAGCTCTCACTTACATTTCCTCCCCCTCCAGCAGCCTCCTGTAGGTGGCGATCTCCATCTCCAGGTTCTGTTTGATGCGCAGCAGCTGTTCATAATCAGTCTTGTTGCGTTGCATGTCCAAACGCAGGTGAGACAGCTCATCCTCCAGCTGGGTCAGTGTGCTCTGAAGATTGTCCATCTCCACTGAGTACTTGTGCCCCGTTTCCCCCAAGTTTCCTTCCAGCACACCTACCTGTTAACAGAGCATGCAGGTAACATTCAGTGACAGTAGAAAGCAAGTCGCCCAGCACCTATCACATTACACATCATTAAAAACATTGTTATTATAAAAATATTCATGCAGCTTTAAAGCTATTGTGCGTAGTTTCTGTCTGTTTCATGAGGAATTCTAAGTAATGACAACAAAACTGTTGGCACATCAACATGATACAAGTCTTCCGTGATTGCGTACCACCCCCACCCCTCCTCCACGCAGTTGCTAGTAGCCAAGGAGGACACGGAGGATTAAAAAAACATGGACTCTTCAGAAGAGGTAATTATCTTTGCTTGATTTTCTGTGCGCGAAAGTTGCCGGACGACACCATTTTCTGAACATAGCCATACTGAGAAATACAGAGAGAGAGCTTTATGGAGCTGATAGTCTTAATTAGCTTTGCATCAACTCATTTTGGCAATGGCTTGAATGAAACAGACGTTCAATAATATAAAAAAAAGTTACGCACTAAAGCTTTAAATGGTAGAATAGTCTAAGGTAAACTCTGATGTGGCCTTAAAGTACCATGTGGAGTTTTTACCACCCAGTATTGTTTTGTACTGTATGTTTACCTGTTGAACTCATCCATCATCCAGCCCCATCACCACTCAACCAGAGACACTAGAGACTGTCAGCGCCATAATATCTCTGCATTCAATACTGTGTGCTCATTATTTGGCAAACATCCATGAGCTATATTTTCGTCCACTGAACAGCTCCATATGCTGATGTTTGACTTGTGTTCACATGTAGCGGAGACACAGACAAAACATTGACTTGTTTGGCTCTACTCTACGTCTTGTCACACTGATTGATTATAGGAGCAGAATGAAATTGCAGTGTACATTGTTCCGCCAAAAGCTCTTTGTTGACAAGGAGAAAACAGCTGTAATCTATAGATAACATGTCTAACGTGTGCAGAAGAGAAGAGGAAGGGGCTGAGCTCCTGATTTACCCCTGCAAGAAAAAGACTCTTTGCTGAGGCTATTTGGTATTTGACTGAGAGGTTAAGTATTATTCCCGAAGAAAAATGTGATTACATGTTCGGGCTACACCCCTGTGACGTGTGTTTATGCAGTAATGTACCTGCTTCCGAAGACTGTTGAGTTCGACCTCCAGAGCCTGCAGGAAACGTCGTCGCTCGCTGAACTCACTTTGGGCACAGCGCAAAGCCTCGTTGCTTTCTTTGACCTCCGACTGCACTGCTTCCAACTAGAGACACACACATCAAAATAATGCATAGTGCAATGTACAGTATGTAGTGTATAATACCACAAAAAGCATGTATTAATACAATGAAAAAAAAAAAGAACAGATTTGTGCAGTGACGGACTTTCTTGAGGTACCAGGTCTCGGCCTCCTCTTTGTTCTTGCGAGTGATGCCCTCATACTGGACCCTCAGCTCAGCCATGATGGCCCCCAGATCGGGACCCTGAGCCGCATCCACCTCCACAGTCACCTGCTCGTTGGCCAGACGAGACTTCATTGCATTCATCTCCTGTGATCATTTAAAGAGGGGGAAGGCAAAGCAGTGTTTAATGCTGCAACGTCTTATAGTGTCCACCTCACAATCTGGACAACTCTCAGACCGCAGTGTCTGTTAACATCTGATTTTGGCGGTGTCAAACTTATCTACTACCCAGTGGTGTATTCAGAGCCTTTACTTTTAGTAAAAGTAGTAATACTACACTAAAACAATACTTCAGTACTTTCACTTAAGCGGGATTTTGAATGCAGGACTTATAAGTATTATCAGAAAAATGTAGGCCTACTTAAAGTATCAAATTGAGAGTAGGCTACTCATTATACAAAAAAGAGGCTTATTTGATGGTGTTTGATTTTATATATTATCAATATGATTAAGTCCTGCAAACCTCATTTTAATAAAACAAGTAAACGATAGTAAGGATATTTAAAATAGTCTAGAAAGGTATTTCTGTAGCTTGAACCAAGAAAGAATATTACAGTTTGCTACAATAGAATTATGAAAATATATTTTTTCAGAAAATGCCTGAAACTTTAGTTAATTGGCATTAAAAACAGGTTGGAATGCTCTTACAGCCCTATAGTCACAAAATAAGACATTAAAGTGCTCAGTTAAGGACTGAAGTTATTCAATAAGCATTGAAAAATGCATCATATTTTACAAACTGTTTATATTTTTAAGTACAATCTTAGTATGCAAGATAACTATTAACTTTAAGTGTCAACAAGTGAAGACTAAAGAACAATATTTCTGTGTTTTAAGCATTTTTGTTTTTACAACCAGTTTGTAATGCAGCTTCCATCCTGTAACTTTAATTGTTCCTGATTAACTCCTTCTTTTTTCTTTTTACATGTTTTGATCATCTCAGCGTGTACAAGATACGTATTCAACACAAAAAAAACTCCATTGTCTTTAGTCAAGTCTTCAGTCCCCATCCTGGATACCACACCTTACAGTCTAAACACACATAATCCCGGAGGCTGGATGGGCTCAAATACTTGAGTGTGTTGTGTACACAGGTGTTGTCTTGCTATCTTGATGCATTGTGGCTACAAAGAAAAAGGGTTTGTGCGTACACTTAACATTATCATATTTCAGATACTAAAACCTACTACTATGTTGCTGTTAGAAAAAAAACAGGAACTCTATGGTTTTTGGATGATATGCTGGAAACTGGTTTTCATGCAGCTTTACAGAACCCACTGTGCTACATACATCTTATATTTAAACAAGACTACTCTTGACAACTTGTAAAATGATTATCTTGATGAGTCAACACTCATTGATCATATCTGACGTGACCTTCTTCTAGAGGGGATCTCACCTCATCGTGATTCTTCTTGAGGAAGTAGAGCTCCTCCTTCAGGCTGTCCAGGTCTCCTCGCAGAGTGGCGATGATCTGGTCGTGGTCAGACTTTGCTCTCTTCAGAGCCTGACAGTCCCTCTCCACCGACTGGCACAAGGTGGCCTCCGCCTCCCATCTGCAGGAAAAACACAGTGGAGGATTCAAACAAGAAGAATGGAGGTCATCAGCAGACACGCAACACTAGTCTCAGTTAATGCATCTCATGTATTTTCATTACATGTCGGACATGGTCAACATAAATATCTGCAGATTTTACAAAACCCCAAAAGGTAATTCAATACAAAATGTAAGCATCCTTAAAAATTGTATGTACATGTGGATGAAAAAATATTCCATCTACTGCAACATTTATACGATTTGTAACCCTTTTTGGAAACTGTAATTTGGCAAAAGTAAACTTGATTTAAGGTTTACTTACTATCTTTTCTCCCAATACTTTCAATCACATCTTAAAGCCTTCAATCCATTGAACATGAATTTGTCAAACAATGTTAATTCATGTTATTTTTAATTATTTTAAAACAAACAAGGATATACATCACTTCCTACTGCCATCTTTTTTTGTATTAGAAATAGACTTGTAAGTTATATGTGACTAAATGAATAATCTTCGGTCCAAATCTGCAAAAGAGTTTGTCAAGATATTTGAAATACCTTTAATAAAACAATAGAAACCCATCTGTTTTATCGGCGGTGGAAAAAGATTGTTCACTTGAGATAAAAAAAAAAGTAATACCACACTGTAGAAATACTTCATTCATCAAAAGTGTAAAGTATTATCAGCAAAATATACTAAATATTATAGTAAAAATATATTATAATTTACTGCATGAAATAGAAATACTCAAGTAAAGTACAAGTACCTTGAAATTGTACTGTACTTAATAACTTTCCACCACTGATGATGATAGATGAGAGACACAAACTGGAGGTAGTGCAACACGTGCAAACAAGCACATGCATAAAAGCACTCGTGAAATAGTCACGGAATGGATGCACACGTGTGAAAAATACAATGCAATGACTTGCAAAGATCTGCACGTGAGGTACACGTGCACTTTGCTGCTAAAACCATAAATCACTGCCAATTGATGTATCACTCCTTCAAATCAGGCCACAGAACATACCATCAACACACTGTGAAAAACATAAGCAGTGGGTGGGTGTTTTCTGACTCCACCATCTTTCCTTTACCAGCTCCACTTTGCCAACTTTGGACTTCAGTAAGTGACGATGTTTCTCTGACCTGCGCAATCTATCACATCCTTTGCTCCCTGATGGCAATCTTTGTCTCCTGCGGGTGCCTGAGCACCGTGGGAATGGGCCTCCTATTTCGCAGCCTGACATAAAGGTCATTTATTCACATTGCTCTGCAGTCTGGCGCTCCCATGTGAACACTCACAGGCAAGTACAAGAAAGGAAACTCTGTGTGGCACTCACTTGACTCTGAAGTCATCGGCCGCCAGCTTGGCATTATCAATCTCCAGCATGATACGGGCGTTCTCCAACGTCTTCTTTCTCACCTGAGTAGGGAACATGGTGGAAAGTTGATGAAGATCTGGCAACAAGTTCTACAGATATTATGCACTTTTTTGGAGTGGCTTTTCTGCGAAAGGACAGCTAGGCGAGAAAGGGGAGAGAGACGGGAAGACATGCAGGAAATCGTCACAGGTCGGACTCGATCCCTGGACCTCTGCGTCGAGGCATAAACCTCTCAGTCCTTCCAGAAAAATGCAGAGTTTTTTTGTGATTGTTGCGGGCAAAAATCCTTGATTATGCGACATGTTTTCTTAAAAAATGCGACGGAATATGTGGGATATTTATGCAATTTTATGCGATGAAATTGCGGGAACTTGCAAAAATTGCGGGAACTTGCAAAAACTGCGGTTCGATGAAAAAGAGAAAAAAAGTGATTCCCCCAACACCCTGCTTTTCCATGATGTTCATGTCGCGTAATTACGTAACTTCATAACGTCACTTCATAATGTCACTTCATAACGTCACTTCATAACATAACATAACATGGCAACAGGGGAAAATGGCTGCTCTTGTATAAAGTAAACGCAACATTTTTCAACTTTCTGCTAAGATATATGTGACTTTTTTGCAACGAAAATGCGGGGATTATGAAATCAAGCAAGCCTTGCATATTTTGTGCGGAAATCGGCAATTTATGCGGCGAAAGTGCGGCGTATTTGAAAAATTCGGCTCCCACATAAATATGCGGGCTTTGGCTGATTATGCATTGAATTATGCGATCAGATAACTGCGTTTTTCTGGAGGGACTGACCTATATGTATATGTGCGCCTGCTCTACCAACTGAGCCAACCTGATATGCACTTTTTATACTGTAAGTGTGCTGGTTTATTTACTGTAAAAACATACATGCTCTGACTAAAAAAACCCGAACATTCAAATCCATCTGACTGCAGGAGCTTTGTGCTCCATTTCTCATCACTGCCTTCAACTAAATACCTTATTAACAAGATGGACCCTTTTAAAGGTTCTCTAAACAATGTTAGGTGACGTCACTTCTTGTTGACGTTCGAAGTATTGTCAAACAAAACCTTCCCACCTCCTCATCCCGAACACTGTTTGTTTGTTATGTTATGTTTGGTGGTGCAGGTTGGCGCAGTTTGTTTCTGTTGCCTTTTGTGGAGCCTGGGCTGTCTACAGAGCCCGCATTTGTTTTTTACAGTGTGTTCAGGGGACAGGCAGCTTGCGGATAGTGAGGAGATGTTTGCTGTATGTGACAAAAAATGTTGTAGCCAAAAAAAATGCGTGACACCGCTTAGAGCACCTTTAAACAACTGCAAATTATCCCACGTGTGAATATGCAAAAATTGTCATTTTGCTGTTTTCAGCGGCTTTGCAGGTTAATGTCAAGAAAGTTACATTTCTGCTTTATCAAATAACCCTATACATATTTCTTGCATTTGACTCTTTAAAGTGCTTCAAGAAAGTGTATGGGCATCCCAAAATGATATCAGGTGTGTAGGTAGAAAGGCGAACACAATATGAAGAGAAAAAGGCACCTGCACACTGAAAAGATGCATTATGTATTAAGTACCATTACTGTACAACGTTTCAACATTACATCTTCATATTCAATATGTGACTAAGAAGATTTATATATAGACTATACCTGATTTAACATAGGTGTTAATCTTAGGTCGAGCCCATCAACTACATCAACATTAAAATCACTGGGGTGCAATCAAATCAAATCCCTGAAAGATGTTTGAGTTCTTAATTCTGTTCTACAAACACTGACCTCCTGCCCGATGGCATGTGCCTGGGCCATCAGCCCCTCGATGTCATGGCCTTTTGGAGCCTTCTCCAGCATGAGCTGCTTGATCTTCATCTCCAGTTCAGCGTTGGACCTCTCCAGTGAGCGCACCTTGTCCAGGTAGTTGGCCAGCCGGTCGTTCAGGCCCTGCATGGTCTCCTTCCCGCTGGCGGCGCCACTGAGGCCGTTGAAGGAGAGGCTGGAGCCCAGCATGTTGAGGCCATTGCCCATTGAGAGGGAGCGGGACAGAGACAGCGTGCCGATGGAGACGGGAGACTTTGAGCGGATGCTGCGTCCGCTGTCCCTCACAGACATGCTGGAGGAGGGCTGACGCACCGCGTAGCTGCGCACAGAGAGGGAGGAGGCCATGGTGTCCACTGCAGAAGATCAAAATGAAAGTTGAATCAGTGCTCTTATGAAGCTACACGTCTGCTAATCTGCAAGTACAGATACAACTTTTGTTTGAATGCGCAGGACAAAGTCAGAGACCTTGGCTTTAAGTATGCAGTTGACTGATTAATGCAGCAAAGAATGAACAGAAAAGAAGTTCAAGAATTAACTTTTAATCAACTTTTGAATCAACATGGACAAAAAGTCCTCAAAGGGCTAAAAAAGAGACAGCATTGCGGCATTGTTTTATTTCTCTTTTTAGTTGTTTTGCATCTCTTCATGCTTGTTTTGTATCTGTAGTTTTGTGTCTCTCTGTGGGTGTTTAGCATCTATCCTTTATATTGCATCTGTAGTTATTTTGCATCTCTCTAGTTGTTTTGTGTTTCTTTGCGGGCGTTTGACTTTCAAACAAGAAATGTTTACAGTCACTTTAAACGTAGGTTTGTTCAGTAATCCATCTATCTCTCAGCACAGCTACTAAATGGGCCTTGTGGTGAGTCAATTGACTGATGATGGCCAAATATTTAGCATTATGTTTCTGTTCTTGTTATTTAAACAGTACATAGAACAATATAGAGGATCTACTAGATTTCAAGCCTCCATCTGTGTCGGAATAGCTGTGAAATGTAAATCTGCTTGAAACTTGAAAACTTTGTTGCTCATTCTGTGACATAAAGTCGTTGTTTTGATGAGTAAAGAGAAAGGACAGCATAGTACTTACATTGAGCTCAGTTCTTCAATAGGTCTTCTGTTGTGCTGCTCGGTCAGGTTTCAATCCTGATGGTACGAGTGACCGTTGTCTGTTGCTGGACCAGATTTTCACAGGTGAATTTAGATGGAGTTTTGGATGGGTGGAGCCACTGTTGGTATGTCCAACCCATAGAGTGTAGCAACAAGGAGGAGGATGCAACTTGACACCTTGATGAGGAGTGGAAAAAAGAACTGTGGTGCACATAAACTAAAGTCGGCATCAACTTTTTAAATGCAGTTAATTGTCTGCAGCATTGCAGGTTTGCAAACAGCCGCTGTAAGTTGAGACACTCGATTAATTTCCTGTAACAGTAAAACACACACTGACTTTTAGAGCTACAGTATATTGGCCTCATGTGTCCAAACAGTGACATCAACTTCCTCAGGTCTTCGTCCGATCTGTAAGGGGAAACTGGGAGGACAAACTGGTGTAACTGGCTAGCAGGGCTGGAAACAGGCACCCTGCTGTGTGGATACAATGTACTCTGAGCGATGTGAGAATCCGGCTTCACCTGAGGACAGCCCGGCGGGAGGAAGCAGGAACAATGGAGGGACAGAATGAAAAGAAAGTGAAGACCCCTGAGAAATGCAAGGCGTAGGCCCGGCTGAACTGGAAACCCGGTTTACACACACAGACAGAAACACGCCATTTTGTAAAGGTCAACTATCTCTTAATCCTCTTTTGCTGTTATACAGTATGTGGTCTCCTGTTGCTGTATTGTAACATTCCTCTGGTGAGCATTATTCTCTCTGTATAGGATCAGATCACACAGTGTGACACGCACACACACACACACACACACACACACACACACACACACACACACACACACACACACACACACACACACACTAAAACAACAAAACAGGATGACAATGATCTCCAAGGTGTTGAGATCATTCACATGATCAAACCAAAATAGATTCTTGGATTGTTTAGTGTGAAAAGTTGCTTTGTGCAGATTGTAAGCTGAATACAGTGTTCACCTGTACAGTTTCTGACACAATAAACATAATAATAACATGAATGCCGTAACTCTGTTCAGCTGTCCACAATGAGGTTGAATCAAGTCCAACAAAGTCCTAACAAAAAGTCCTGTTACTGAAATTGCTGGACTATTGTGCTGGATTGCATAACATTGTATAGGTGTTTGTAGCAATGCAAACAGCTCTTAAAACATTACTATCAAATACATACTGCAGAAAAATATGTAATTACATACTAAAAACATACATCCTTTTTCAAATGCAATCTTTAGGGGTTATGATTATTACCATATGTAGCCCTAGTTTTCAGCATAGCTGTACCACCACCTTGTGGGTAAAAAAAGAGCTGCAGAATTGAATGATTACTATGGACTCATCATTACTAAGGAACCTCTTTTCACTTACTGTAACAGTTCCTTTGATCCAACGTTAAAATAAAACCATTGTTAGTACAGCTTGTAGCCTATCTTTGATTCAATTGTACTGCTACTGTCAGGATATAGCAGTTTCAGCAATGACAAAAGTAATTTTTTATAAAAGTCATTGAACCTTTAATGCACAAATAATTATAATTTAACAATATAATAGGATTTTGAAATTGGGTATATGCATAATAAGCATTTTTACTTTTTGTACTTTAAATATATCTTTAAACTAAAAGTTAAATTAAGAATGCAAGATTTTTACTAACAGTAACTGTGGTATTGCCACTTTTACTTAAAGTACTCATATTATGCTTTTTGGCTTTTCCCCTTTCCTTTATTGTGTTATTTATCTTTTTGTGCACGTATTAGGTTTACAAAGTGAAAAAGCCCAAAGTCCACCCCAAAGAGACTTACCATCTTCAGAGAAAACATTGTTCACAAACTGCTCCAAACAGCTCTATTGTAGTCCAGCCTTTATTTCCGTGACAAACGCTCATCACTTTGAAACACAAAATATAATGCTGCGTTATTATGGAACCCATGCAACTTCTAGGAGGGACCCGCCCTTCAATAGCATTCACACGCTACTATTGGCCAGGCATCGATGCTTACACAAGGTAACGGAACCCGATTTTGTTCGGGTCCTATCCCCTGACCAATCGGCTATCCTAACCTTAACCACTTCACTTGAGGTCAATGCCTAACCCCAACCAATCGGGCTGCTTTGTAGGGCGGGACTTGCCTAGAAGTTACGTGGGATCCATATTAATGCTATAATGCTCAGCTGCTAGCGTGGCACACCCTCATATGCTGCAACTGACTAGCTAGTAGTGCTGAACTATACTGCGCATGTGCGACTCCCAACAAAGATGGAACAGAAGTGCGATGCCTCACTCGGTAGCTAAAACAGTGAGCTCAACACATAACATGCAGTACAACAAAAATATAGTGTTTTTTGAAAATTAAATCACATAAACCTATTCTGGTACAACCTCTAAATACAATTATGAACCTGAAAATGAGCATAATATGAACACTTTAAGTAAAAGATCTAAGTACTTCCTCCACCACTGTTCATATTTGTTCTTGTTAAGATAAATAATATTGAATGAAATATTTATTCCTGCACTTTGACCATCTGAGAATATGTCCACTATGGAAACCTGATCTTTCAGCGTGTTGTAGCGCCACCATTTGTTCCTAACATGCAGCAAAACAGGCAATTCTACCTCCAACATGCCTCAGGAGAGTGATTTATATCCTGCTACAGCTTCATATGAATCAAACTAAACTAAACTGCTGTGATATTTCAAAAAACGTTGTCGTCTCCCCCAAAATAAACACATTCTGGGAACCTGCTGTGGAGTCCTGTGTTTATTTTTGCATAGTGCTTGGTTGGCCATCAGCCTGGGTAAAGTGAATCATATGTTTCAGCTATTTCCTTGCTTTTCGTCAGCCTTCTTTCTGCTCTCGTGTGCTACTGTAAATGTCATAGTTTACACATTAAAAAAAGTTTCTTTGTTTATTTCTCTGAATTTCTATAGCATACTATGTACTGACCGACCCATAGTCTAAAGTCGATTACATTCATTTTGCTTTATATTGGCTTTGTTTGGAAACTTGATACTGAATCCAGTTGTGCGGAGCTTTTATAGCCAGGGTTAAATGGTAGGCCTGTGCAATATCCACATTTAAGCAAAACACCCTGAGCCACAAAGTAAATTCATTGTGGTCCAGTTTGCCTGAAAAAAGGACATTTTGACTAAAAATGTTCACTCAAGTAGTGTTAACCCCACCACTGTTGTTTGTTGGCGTGGTCCTGCTCTGAAGCCTCAGATAGTCTAGTTCTGAACAACAAATTTAGTCAGGCTTTAGTCTGAAAGGAGTTCTAATTGCTGGTTTTCTCTCCTGTGTCACCAAACAGCTGATGGATGGTGTTACATTTAGAAATGATGCTTCCAGAAATAAGTAGCTGTTGTCGGAAGAAAACAACAAAACTATGCATTTTGAAGCTGGATGAAGTTTACAAGTAATTAAAAACTAAACTAACCATTGCCCTAAATGTCTAGAGTTTATTCTTCAAAATTCTGAGCAATATTTGAAACAAGGGGTCCTTGATTTGGACAGGATGTGGACAAAAGCCCTCTTCGCATTCTAGCCTAGTCGTTTTATTGGCTGCATATTGATGGTTATTTTATCAGCTGTAGCTAGCATGTTCTGTGTCAAGTGGCCAGGTAATAAACCTTTAAAAGGGCCTTGTCTATAACAAAGTGAAACATAAGGCTTAGCCCCACTCTAATCATTTTGTACAGTCCCTAAAATGTTTATTTTATCAGAAGATAGTGAAATGCAAAGTTGTGTATCGTCTGCATAGATAACTGATAACTTGTGTTTCCTGATTATTTCACTCCTAAAAACAGTACATGAAGATAGCCTTTCTGTAATTATATTTAGCACTACATACTCAGTTTGGTGGTACAATAAGATTTTTTCTTCAATCTCATGAGATATTCTTAAAATGTATTATCCAAATTACTTTATTTAGGAGTTGAAACTGAGACATTATCATGCTCATCAGACATTTAGATACTTTGCATGCTGTAAGCTCAGTCAAATAATATCCTCAAGTGAAGCAGAGGAAAAAAATAATTAGAAGACCCTGCCAGCATATGGCAACATCTGAAATAAACTTGAGGAGGAGGAGGAGGAGGGTGCTGATGAAGATGGCTCACGTTGCAATCTTCCACAGAGGTCTTGTTGACTGTTTTGCAGGGGAGAGCTCATCAGCGTGAAGGAGAGAAATGTGAATACGCAGAGACGAGGGGCACTGCAGTGTATCTGCTCATTAGGTGGGCGATGCTGTAATTCAGAGAGCGAGCAGCTCTGCAATCAGGGGCCTATTCATTAGCATAGGGGGCCCGCTTTCATCTGTAACCACTTGAAGCTGCCAATCACCGAGGTGGACGCATTACACGATGACAAACCGGGGCGGCTTAAACGCTCTGGGATGCTTGTGCATAGAGAGAAGACTCGTATCTGAGAGGGACTTTAATGGGGAAGAGATGTGCGTTTTTACAGTGTAGTGCTGGCAGGTGGCCCAAACTGTGTCAGCCTGATAATCATCTCTCTGCTCAGCATATAGACAGCTTTTGTTCTAAGATTTCATAAGGAGCTTCATTTTCCTGAACAGGTGCCCTCCTGGATTGAAATGATTGAAAGTGATTGATTAAAAAGTTAAGTTCAAAGGTAAAGTTTAGGAAAGAATAAGAGTAGCCTGCTCCATTAGTCCTGTTTTTTATTCTCTGATATAGCCTATGTGGTGGAATTTCCGGAAACACCAAGTTGTGGTATGATGAGACAATGGGAAAGCTTAGACAACATCAGGTCATACATAGGTCACAAGTCAAGGGACAAAAATATTCGGCCAATAACCAAACCTCTTCATGTATAAATATGTATGTGTCTCTACAGATTCAGGGAATCTAGGCAGCTGCATGATAAGGTAATGTTTTGACTTAATGACGGATGGTGAAAACTAGGCTTTAGTTAAGCCATCTGTGTTTATGGCACCCACAATGTCTTTGTTTTCATTGAAGGTTCAGATAAACATGAGTTTTAAATACACCTTCAGGAAGACAGGAACTTCAGAGAGTTGGGGACGGCACGACGTAGCCTACTGCCTGCCTAAATCTTAGTCCATTAACTGCTTCTGTGTAATTCATCATGGTTTCCCAAATCTTCTTCACATATATATATGTGAAATGAGTTGTGCTGCTCCTGAGTCTACAGTACACTCCCACACAAAAAAAAACACATACATGTACCCAAATATCCAACAATGATGCAGACCCACCTGGTCCATTCAACGTTTGGGCATCTTTAATTAAATCTCTGAGCGGTATAAGGGAGCCTTTGTGTGTATGTTTTTATCTGCTGTAGTTCTACTGTCTGTGTAAAGGCACTGCTGTTGTGTTTCTGACATTCCTGCTCCTACACAAGGAACAGGAGAAACATTCCTGTCACTTGAAACTGTATTAATGCAGATGTGATTTGCACTGTTTCTGTATTTTCTATAATCCTCTCAGAAAGATGTTTGGAAACCTGAAAGGTTGGGCAGAAGCACAAAAATGCTCTTGGTAACGACTCTTTAAAGGAGTAGTTAGACATTTTGGGTAAAAACACTTATTGATTTTTTATTTAGAGACCCAGGATCAATATCACTCTCATGTCTGTATGCTAAATATGAAGCTGAAGCTAGAAGCCTGTTAGCTTAGCTTAGCTTAGCATGATGAGCATTAGCATAAAAACAGTTACCCTGGCTCTGTTCAAGAAAAGTAAAAATGAGAATTTGCTATTTTTACGGGGCTAAAATCACTGGGGATGCAGCTTTATTTCTTGGCCGGGAGCAGTTGCAACAAACAAAGGGCTAGCTTTTTTATACCCCGGTTTTCAGTGTTTTTGCTAAGCTAAGCCAAGTGGCTGCTAGTCTATTAATAGAGTGGCAACAACCCTCCCCTTTCAATGGATGACCATGGGACCTGATTTAGGAAGAAAATATGAACTGTAGTGAATGGCGAGAAACAAATAATAGTTTGATCCGGTTTGAATCGAGCCACCGGAAGGGGAAGGACTCCGTCTCTCTATCGATCTTAATTAACTAACTCTTAGCAAGCAAGTAAATAAATGTATTTCCTTAAAAATGTTGAGCTATTGCTTTAAAAGAAAACTAATTTAAGGGATTCTTTGTGTATGTTACGTGTTTATGTAAAAAATATATACCGGCCAATAAATCATCATCAGATTTTCTTAAACTCTAAAATATCAATATCTCCTCCAGCCTCAAAAGTCCTGTATCAATGCCGGGCTGATGGTTGCTCTGGGGCTTGTGAAACTAGAAATGCATGGATGTGGCACACTCATGAATTTACTTTAGGGGTAAAAAAACGGCACATTGATCCAGTTTGGAAAATCCAGATCTAATGATATCCTTTAACTCAGAGTATCCCATTCGTTCTTCACATCGCAGCCCCTTAAGTGCTGTCAATCAATGTAACAACTGTGGATAATCTGTGTTAAAAGGCCTCATAAAAGCCAACAAGCTGCCAGATCAATAGCCACGCTCATAGTATTGATTACATTTCCTGTTAAGTACAGCATGTAAATTGGAGATGATGTGCAGGTTTGTCGCAGAATATTGCTCTCAATAATAGGTTACTGCAGGTACTTAACCTCTGATAGGCGACCTTTTGATTTTTGTAGCTCTTAGTATAAAAATAGTACATATAATATAATGTGGAGATGCATTCACATTTCTGTGACATTACTGACACACACACACACACACACACACACACACACACACACACACACACACACACACACACACACACACACACACACACACACACACACACACACACACACACACACACACACACACAATCTTGCTCTCTCTGCATGAGTTAATTAAACCTGATCCTCAATTATTCATTTTTATAACAGCTCTGATACATTTTTATTAAAATGTAGCAGTATTTACAATGTACAATCACTGACTTATTCCATTTCAAGACACATTTAAAAGTGCTTTTTCAAAAGTGAAATTTTGTTTTGAATAAATAAGTTTTTCTGACAACAATACAACAACAAACAACAGTAAGCTGCAAATGTGCTCATCACCAATACAAAACAAATGCTGAGGTTTAACTGTAATACTGCTACAACACTCCCTTTTTTCATATTGCAGCAATATGATTAAAATACCGTGTATGAGTGGGTAAACAAAAGGAAAACAATCCTGACCTGATTCAATGTTTTGTGTTCCACCAAAAAGAGGAAAAACAAAATAAAAGTGGTCTTCTTCTCTTCTCCATGTTATCATCAAGACGGGACATTTCTCCCCAATCTGCTGTCTTTAAAAGACAAGTTCAGCTCAGCAGTCTCACAGCAAAGAAGAATCCAACTGATTGAAAACAGATCGCCGAGGTCCTGCATGCCCCGGGGTGATTAGACTCCCAAACAGAGCAGATTACTGACAGTACGTCCCAAAGGATTTTTTTTTTCACAACATCAGAGTGGAGACGACGCAAAAAAGGAGACGCAGGAGGTCAGCGGCTGATGGGAAGCTGTGGTAAAGGGATGGACGGGTGGGCCAAGCCTGGGGCAGCGAGGACCGAGAAGGGATGAGCTGCACGAAGAAGACAAGAGGAACAACATGAGTTTGTGTATAGCAACGTGAGCATGTTAATGTAATTTAGTTAGAGAAAATGCTGCTAATGAGGGATAACAACTCCTGAATGATGATTGAAGCCACAGAGGAACTTTTTGTCCAATGTAAGGAAAGAGATTCAGGATATTCAGACTGCATATTCTCAAAACTACACAGTGTTTCAAACTTTGGGCTTTAACACATTATCGGATATGTCCTTTGTAAATCCTTTCAATCAAGTCATTTTTATTTGTATAGTCCAAAATTACAAATCAAACATTTGCCTCAAAAGGGCTTTACAACATGGTTGTAAATAGGTCATGTAGGCTACAACATACAATACCCCATATCCAGTGACCCTCAATTCGGATGATGAAAAACCTTTACGGAGGAAGAAAAAAGGAAGAAACAAAAAAGAGCAACAGAAGAGGGATCCCTCTGCCAAAATCCTTTGCATTTCCCGTTGCATTTGCATATTTCTACTCAAGTGCAAATGAAATGGTTTTGTACATTTTGCCTTACAACTGTGACAAACTGAATGTGTATTTTACTTTTTGGTACTGAAAAAATGCCCAGCCCTTCAACATGTACACACCAGACCCAAAATACACTTTATACTTATATTGCAAACATCTATCATTTTCTTTCATACTTGAACTTTGATCCTTTATATTTCTTTTTCTAATCCTTATATCTATTCGTATCATAATTATTATTCTTTATTGGGTATTCTATCTGTGATTTTTGTAGTAGCATATTATAGGGTAGTTTAAATTATAACAGTGCATCATACTTTATATACTGTTTTTATGTTAAATTATGTAGCGGACTTAAAAAGTACAATATTTTACAAGTGAAATGCAGTGTAATAGAAGTATAAAGCGGTACCTACAAATTTCTAAGAACAGCTGATTATGGAGTTCCAATGTTGGGAAATATAATATAATCAAAGCTTTTAAAGCAGTTAATGTCATTCTGCTTTTTAAAACATATACTTCTCTTCTTTTGTGCAACAATAACACAAACTCAACAGAGTGGAACTGACATAAAGACCCTTCAACTCACTGTCCAGGTATCCATGCAGGGCGAATAGATGTGGTCGGTCCGGGCTGCTGAACGGTGAATAGTGGATATCGTCTGGCAGCGATGGAGGCATCCTGGACATCGGAGTGCTCTGAGAGTAGCCACACTGAGGGGGCTGCTTTTTGTGTCGTGCACGGCAGTTCTGAAACCAAACCTGGTGAAATAATACGGATAATGTGAACAAGCAGCAAGCAGGGGGGAGATACAAAAACACTGGAAATCAGGTGTGTTGTTCCACTCACCACATCCCATTTATTTATGGATATATCAGTGTGGTGAGGGAGGATTTTACCCATCAGAATAATGGTTTTAGAGTGTAAAAGCTAAAATGAAACTTCCTCTGAAGTATGACACTGCTAACCTTTATTGGTCATTGGTCATTAGAGAGTCTAAGTGTTGAAAATGGTCTGAAGTCTGGTCAGACCACTTGATAACCCGGAGGATGCCATCTCTCACTTGGCCATCCCACAGAGTCTTTTTTTAAGCAGTTTTGTCTCAAGTATGCAACTAAGGGATGTATACATCTAGTCCTACAGAACAGATATGAATCAATAGTTTCCATCTTAATCTGAGGGGTCACAAGTTGATAAAATTGGGATACAAATGAAAACAATTTAAACTTTCTAAACATTTTGCCCTTTTTTTTGAAATACGGGATCCTTTACCTCATCTGGTCTCTAAAAATACTTTAAATCAGGCAGTTCCAGAAGGAAAACAAGGTTGCAGGTAGATAAGATTTCATTTTAAGGGGTGACAAGCAACAACATTCAACAACTCTTCTAAATGAGTTTTCATAGATCATTCCACCCCAACATGATGAACTCTGGGGGAAATTCACTGGATTTAGGTGGTGATCTGTCTAAATCAGGGGTATTCAATTAAAATTCAAAGAGGTCCAGTTAGAGAAAATGTTCTCAAGCAAAGGTCCGGAACATCATAATGTCTAACATGCCTTATTCAGTGCCATATATTTTGAAGCAGCCTAGAAGTTATATCAACGTCTGTATGTAGTCAACAACTGACTGTCAAATAAAATAAAGAGAGTACAATTCAATAGTATTTCAACAATGTTTATTATTAATTTCCATATCGAACTGGACTCTTTAATCATAAAATAATAATAATAAAATAAATGTTTTTTTTTCTCTTTTCAGGTAAAATAAGGTTTGCATTTAAAAATTAAATAAAGATATTTTGAAAAGGCATCTTAAAATAAAGTGCTTAATTTTAGAAAAAAAAAACTCAACTGCATTTCAAATATAAACAATCAACAAATATTAACAACTAAACAGTTTTACCTAAACAGCTTTAACACTTTCTTTTCTCTTTATTCACCTCTTTCCCCACCACTTTCTCTTGCTCAGTGAGAGAAGTAAGCACTACCTTGTGCTGCCAAGATTTTAAATCTAGGCTGGAATTGTATCAGGGCCATTCTCATGCACATGTGTAAATGGTCATCTGTAATCTTGGAGCGATATTTAGTTTTAATAATGTTCATGGTAGGGAACGCTGCCTCACAGGTGTATATGGAGCCGAACATGGTCAAGATGTACAGGGCCACTTTCCTCAGATCTGGGAAAATGGTCTCGGAGACCATTTGGAACCAGAAAGTGGCAGGGTCAGCTTGTCCAAACTGCTCTTTCAGGGCCACATCTGCTTGAGATCAATCAGTTGCATCTGGAAAGGCCCAAAATTTGCCCACTTGAAGTGCTGCGTGACTTCCTTTGATAATTTGGTGACATCAGTGATACGGAATGGGTTCTGAATGAACAGGGTGAGCTGTTGTCCAAGGCTGAAGCTGTCAAAACCTTTGCTGAAGTTTACCATCAGCTTGTCAACAAAGTCAACAAATGCAGATTGATCTCTCTCACCCTGAACCTGTTCCTTCAATGATGGGAAGTGTGCACAGTCTCTCTGCAGGTCTAACTTGAAGACCTCAAGTTTCTAGCCTGACCTCAAGTTTCTAGCCTGACAAGCCAGGGAACACACCATTGGCAGGGCTCAATCCGAGGGGCGGGATAAACGGTTGTCTTTCAAATTCCCTCTGCACGCAATAAGATAGTGCTACAACCAACCAGAGCAACGAAGAAGGTAGTGGAGCTAGTTGATAGATTAAACTTTTGCCGTATCCAGTCGGCAAAACTCCAAACACATCTTCCTTTTTTAAGAATGACTTCAGTGCCGTTCTTTGTTCTTTTCTCAAAGAAAAGCTTAAAGGTGCTGTAGGTAGGATTGGGAAGATCCAGGACTTAGCCCAAAATGTTTAACATCAACAACTTCTCAGTCCCTCCCTCCTTTCTGCTAAAGCCCAAAACGTTCTCCTAAGCCCCTCCCCCCACAAGGGAGAATGAATGCGTGTGCATGAGCAGTGATTGACACGCAGTTAGACACCGCCCCTGGCCATGATTGGTGCATCTGAACAGAGAGCAGTGGATTTTTGCAAATCGCACTACAGGCTGTAGGTGGTGCCAGAGGAGCCAGATTTTTTTTTTAATTACCTGCTTCATGTAGTTCTACTCGAACATAGGGTCAGTTTCAGCAATTATGACAGAAAGTTAGTTTTATAAGTCTTACCTACTGCACCTTTAACTCCAAGTCTTCCAGAGTCGCAGCTAAAGCCGATTTGAAAGGCCGCTGTTCGCCAGCAGCAACAGCAGCCATCTTCTTTGTTTTCAAGTAGCAGGGAATTCACGCGGAACCGTCGCAACTCTACCGTCAAAATGTTAAGCCCGCCCACCGACTCTATACACAATGTGATTGGCCTGACTAGAGTTTGGTTTTTCCAGCTCACAAGCCATCAGAGAGTTGTTAGACGACCCTTGTTGCAAATTACATTTGCTGCCGCTAGGGTGCGTCTAGATTTCTAGGCTATCAATTTTCCTCTGGAAGGAGCGGACAGCTATCATCAGGTCACAAACTGAATTGTCCCTGCCCTGTAGCTTTAAATGTAGTTCATTCAGGTGTAAAGTGGTATCAACCAAAAAAGCTACAATATGTATCTTCTTCTCATCTTCCAAAAATTGAGAATATTGTGTTGCCTTCTGGCTCTTCAGCTGTGCCAAGAAAAGTGCAATTTCCTTTCTGATGGACCAAAAGTGCTCAAACACTTTGCCTTAGCTGAGTCATCGGACACTGTTGTGCAACACTAGGTCATCAGCATTTGCATCCATCTCTCTGAGGAATTCCCTGAGCATGCGATGCTGATGGGAAGAGGATGCCCTGAGAAAGTTTATCATTCTCATCATTGAGTTCATCACCTCAGCATACTCGTCTGAAAGGGTGGCGCACAGGACTGTTTTGGTGAGCTCATGATTGTCCTCTTTCATTCTTGGCACAGCTCTTCTATCTCTTCCAACCATAGCAGGTGCTCCATCTGTGGTTATTGAAACCACTTGTTTTGGTTCTATTCCCCTCTCTGCTAACATCTTCTTTAAAGCGCCCATATTATGCTCATTTTCAGGTTCATAACTGTATTTTAAGATTGTACCAGAATAGGTTTACATGGTTTAATTTTCAAAAAACACCATATTTTTGTTGTACTGCACAGCGCTCTCTCACTGCTGCAGATGCTCTTTTCACCTGGTTTCTGTTTTAGCTTCAGAGTGAGACCTCTTTTCTTCTTCTTCTTCTGTACTATCTTTGATTGCACTCGCACATGCTCAGTAGCTCAGATGTAGAGCATGTCAGCTAGCTAACTAGAGACAGTAAAAGAAAGCCTGTTTCTCCAACTTTGGTCAGTTACAAGGCAAGATTAGCTGGGAGACTTCTTCTAAATGAGGGCACACATGTAAGTAGTTCTTTTGTAGATTATGGTGAACTTGTGTGTGTTGTAGCAGTGCTTTGCTATTGAGAACAACGTAGCATGCTAGCGTTAGCATTAGCGTTAGCATGCTAATGCTAATGCTAACGCTAATGCTAACGCTAACGCTAGCATGCTAATGCAAACGGTTAGCATGCTAACGAGCTGTGGTTAGCCAGCTCATCGGCTCGGACTGTGACATCACAGTCCGAGCCGATTTTGAACAGCTCACTAGGAGACTGAAGGCAGGACACATTCAGAAACCGTATCTCACTCAAAGCAGCATGGATGGATTTTTTTCAAAGTTTGTATGTGTGTGGAAGCACCAGAGACACAAAAGAACACCCCAAATCCCAGAAAAAGTGATTTTTTCATAATATGGGCACTTTAAAGCCAGGCAGATGCCCTCTCCTCTTGTACTGGTATCAAGGGATGTAACACCCAACAGGTCTTCACAGAACTCTTTCTTCTCACTGTTGAAAAATCTCACATAAACTAACATCTGAGCATTGTCAGACACATCAGTTGACTCATCTAAAGCTAAGCCTACACAGAGTTGCCTTGCGAATTGCTTGATCCAGCTGTTCTAGCACATCCTTGGTTAATATTTCAGTTTTTCAGTTGATGCTGACATGGGGATTTGATTGATCTTTTCACACAACTCTTGTTTTTCTTTTCCCTCCAGTAAGGTCTCAGCCACTGCACTCATGCACTCCTTAACGATTCCTGAGTCTGTGAAAGGTTTTTCCATGTTGTCCTAAAATCCAGGCAACTTTAAGGGAACATTCATTGGCACGTTGTTGGGCGGTGAATGATTGTGTCAGGACTCTGGTGGATCGATCATATTGGGCTCTCAGATCATGCATTTTCTGTGCCCTCAGTTTGGATTTGAGTGGATATGATTGTTCAAAGGATTTGGGCTTTGTCTCGTAGTGGCGCTTCACATTCCCGCTTAATTATAGCAACGGTCTCAGACCATATGAGGCAAACCGGTATTTAACTCCCAGTTGGAAGCATGAACATATAAGAGTCGGTCCATTCTGGATTAGAAACTCTGTTTTCCCTGTCAATTGTTCAATTTTTTTAGCAAGACCATGTCCCACTTCTCTCACTCACTTGACTCTTTTTCTCCACCTCTTCTACTTGACTCTTTTAGAATTTTTTTGAGTTTTTAGACTCCAAAAACTCAATTAAAATTCTAAAATGTAAAGACGTGTTTATCAAAAAAAAAAAAAATACTGGCATCTTCATGAGCCTTCAAAATGTGTTATGTGAGTATCAGATACTGCATATTCTAGAGCTAATGTAACATAATGTTTAGTTCAAAGCGGTTTGTGATCTGCTCAATCAAAGATTGCTTTCCCCTTTTTAAATAGTTTAATTGGAACAATTTTCAGAGGCCTGAAGAGGTAAACAAAAGTCCATTAAATATCTCACGACCCCTTTAAAATCTTTCAACCCCCAGCTGGGAACCATATATCTAATATTTTTTAAATTGCATCATAGAGTGTTTTATTATTTCCTACCTGTATGACTCGTCTGCTCAGTCCCGTCATTTCTGCCAGTTTCTGTAGAGTCTGGGCGTCAGGGTTGTTGTCCTGAGCAAACTGAGACTGCATCACCTGCACGGACACACAGTCATGAATGTCATGAACCCACACACACACACACACACACACACACACACACACACACACACACACACACACACACACACACACACACACACACACACACACACACACACACACACACAGGTACCACTGCACCCACACACCTGCAGTTGCTCAGCAGTAAACGATGTCCGTGCCCTCTTAGCTGGTTTTGGTTGGCAGTCCTGATCAGAGGGCAGTGCTCCTTCCAGAGTCAGTCCTGTGCCTTTAAGAGAGCACAATCACAGCAGGTCTCATACTGTCACTTTACCCGAAAACTACATTTCAGTCATTATATTGTGAAGTTACACAAAACAACGTAGTTATAAGTTTTACAGGCCAATTTTCTTGCGGCTCAACCCGTCTAACAAAATGTTTTCTTGCCAACAACCGCACAGTCCAAAGTTTTTATACTGTTACAGCCTACTTTTCCTCACTGAAAGCACAGCTAAGCAGAGAGCAGTCTCACACAATACATCTGTGATGTTGTCAGCCAGTGTGGAAAATAACTTATTTTTGCTGGTAATCCAAACTGAGACCATCAGAGACGTAGGCTATGTTTACTATGATTGTTACCATTTTCGGCAGCCCTGCGGAGGTTGTCGAGCATGATGTTGTAGTGGCTGCGGCAGAGCACCCTGCCCTCCACCAGGCCGAACTCCTCCCCGGTGGACAGCTGCCTCTTGCAGGAGAAGCAGGCGAAACAGGCCAGGTGGTACACGCTGCCCCGTGCCCGCCGAACCCAGTCACTGGCGTACACCTGCCGGCCACACTGGGCACACTTAGTGCCGAACCTACTGTGAGGAAGAAGGAACCAGGCAGGTGATGGTCGGCTATAGGTTACAGAGCTCAGTTAAAAGTACGAATGACCTGATACTTTTCAAATTATTTAAATACTGAGTATCTGCTAACCAAACCCTATCCAATATTTGTTCTTTTTTTTCTCCTTCATATTACAGCTACACAGCACACTGAGGCTATTTACATTCCATCAGTAAAACTATAATTCTTTGATGGTCTGCCATAATATTTGAGCATAGTTTGCTGTATTTTGTACAACATCTATACAGAGGAGTGTAATTGTTGATCTGTTGTGGCAGGAAGCTTTGGGCAAGTGTCAGGCGGCGCTCTTCATCTCCAGAGTAAACTACATTCAAAAGTTTAACTGCAGTTTTTCAACCAACAGCATCTCTGTGTATCTTTCAGTCTCTGTGTATTGTAGGAGGAGTGAGGGGGCTTTTTTTTATTGTATGTCTGTGCCCATGGCCAATTGTCTGTTTATCTGTGCATGCTACTTCTTATAAAGGTGACTGTGTGCAGTGGTGGAAGAAGTATTCAAATCCTTTACTTATGTAAAAGTACTAATACCACACTGTAGAAATACTCTGTTACAAGTAAAAGCCCTGCATTGAAAATGTTACTTACGTAAAAGTAGGTATCGTCAAGAAAATGTACTTAAAGTATAAAAGTAAAAGCCACAATTTAGAATTTGGAAACGATCAAAACAGTTCCGTCAATCAACTAAGTGTTTAATCAGCTCATCATGCCAGCTGGACTTATAGGCATGTATATTGTTGAGTAGTTTAATGTATAATTAAACATTGTAGTTTACAAACTACATGTGTGCAAAATTTTTAATTTGTAAAGTAACTAGTAACTACTAGATTAATGTAGTGCGTGGTGATGGCGCAGTGGATATGACACGTGCCTTTGGAGTAGAAGACCTGGGTTTGATTCCCACTGTGATACATCAACCAATGTGTCCCTGAGCAAGACACTTAACCCCTAGTTGCTCCGGAGGCGTGAGACCATATTGCTATACATATATAGCAATTGTAAGTCGCTTTGGATAAATACATTACATGTCATAAAATGACATGTAATGTAGTGGAGTAATAAAGTTTCTCTCTAAAATGCAGTGGAGTAGAAGTAGAAAGTGGCACGAAAAGAAAAGTATGAAGTAAAGTACAAGTACCTCAAGTTTGTACTTATGTACAGTAAGTAAATGTACTTAGTTACATTCCACCACTGTCTGTGTATCAGTTAGTTTGTTATTATTTGATTAAACAATTTTTTTTAAGAATATGCACAGTGTGAGCACAATATAAACTAAAATAATAAGGTCCTAAAACTAGATTTTCCTGAAGGTTCTCTTTCCTTAACAGGGCCACAGAATCAGCAAATAATGCAGTTAATATTGTACATTAGTGATGCACATTTTCAAACTAATTTGCCATCAATCAAATTACCAAAACTCATTGACATGCAGTGAGGGGGTGGGGAAGGGGGGTTGAGGGCAGTCCACTTAGCTCTGTCAGTAATCCACCTCTTTTCATTTGAGGGTTGTGTTCACTGTCAGAATTTGTTTCAAAAACATGGTTTAGTTAGTGGTTTGTTGTGATATATTATATAAGGCCTTGTAGACCAAAAGCCCATCATCGTCCATGCAGAACATATTTTTCACTGAGAAAATTGTGTTAAGTCCAAAAGTTGATCTTTGAGAGCAAATATCAATTAGCTGTAAAACCCCTCTGAACAACTGGAGATGTATTATTTCCCTTTAAAGGTGAAGTGCCATCAAATAGCTCTTAAAAGCTCTTAAAATGTCGTCTGAAATATTTTGTAGCCTAAAAACACGTTTTATTTTTGATCGAGGTAGAGAAGAATCAATCTATCATGCTGCATGTCAAGAAACAATTATGGTTTAAAAAAAATAATATGATATTTATATACATATTTGGTCTGTCTGCATCTGCATGCCTCATCAATGCCTCATCAATATAAAAAACAACAGTAAGGAGTCAAGTTTCTATTTAAAGCATTTGTTTATTAGGGATCTTTTGCAAGAATGTGGGGATTTAACGGGATATTTACAATAGATAAAAAATATCAGTATCAGAATTTTGGGTGGCTCAGACACAGCTTTACCCTTTCGCTCAGAATTTTCATTTAACAGACAAATGACAATTGTGACAATTATTTTCGCCGTGGAGGCTGTTCTTCGTTATTTTCTTTGTTTTTCCAATAGCCTACTCAACAAATGCAATTGACATGTGCAGTTAAATGAATTTGCCTCGAAACTACAATGATGAACCGTAGTTTTAGTACAGTCTACAGTACATGTCGTGCACAGGCAATTTGCAATTTATTTTTCAGAATAAACTACATCGACATGGCGAAGCAACGCGAATGTGGGGGAGGGGGGTGGTGACGGTCGAAATAAAATAAACTTTTAAAATAAATAAAAATGTAAAAGTAAACGTTTGAATAACCACAATGCAATTTAGATAATCGACACATTTTAATGTAACGCCATTCATAATATGTTAATTCATTATTAATTAGAAAAATATATAGGCCTACACACACACACACACACACACACACAAACGCACACTCTTAAAATTATATCATGTTTGCAATGCAGTGACCGAATTACCGAATTAAGCTTTGGGCTAGTACTTATTAAACTGAATAGTTTCACATTTAATTACGCTTTTATTTTATAAAATGAACTTCACTGATGAAAAATAAAAGATTGTAAGATTATAATTTCTAGAAAATGCTCGCGTCTTAAAAATAATCAGTAAACAGCTGAGAACAAAATAATTTAATACCTGAAGTAATCCAGTTTGCAGTAGATTTCTTTGTTTTTAACGTAGCAGCTGTTGTGTTGGCGCAGAGACGCTCTGCAGACTGAACACTCCAAACATCCCAAGTGCCAGTTCAGGTTGTTGACCTGTGGAGAGTCAATACAATCACACGGACACATCAGACACGTGCACTGAGCGTGTGACCGATAATCAGTGCCATACTACATCTTATTGTTTAATTCAAACCTCAACTAACTAGCAGCTTTGGTTATTTATATAGCCTATTTTTTACAAACGGAAAGAAGAAATAAGCCTCACGAGAAAAAAAGAAAAAGAATTGTAGGATAATACTTGAGTAAAATGATCACCACATCTACTTTGTGCCTATTTATGCTCATATTTTGTTGAGACCAATCAGCTAGTATAGTAGTAAAGACAAAAAATAAAGAAATGAATTAAATGAAAAGCTACAAATCTTAAATCGTTTGGAGCTTTGCAGATAGGCTATTGTCCGCAATTTATTCTTTCTGAGAGTGTAAATATTGATCATTTTGCCTCGTATTTCTCACCTTCAGCAGGTATCGGTCATGGATCTCCATGCCGCAGCTGGCGCACTGGTTCTTGGCCGCCGGAGGAGAGCAGTGGCAGGCGGCCTCCGACGGACTGGACTCACCGGACTCCTTCTTCACCTCCGATTTAGACTGCATAAAAACAAAAACAAAAAAAACACGGTTTTGTATCAAAGAAAAGACAGCTTCATAGACTTTGCTGGAAATCAATTTGTATTATTATGAGTAGATTCATTACAAAAAAAGACTAGTTCAGACATGGTAACATGAAGATCTAATCCTGGAAAAACACATAGCCTATCTAACATAATTTTTTTAATTGAATTTACTTCCAAAAATGCCTTATTTTTATCCAGTGGCTATTCTTTATATTTAGTCTATAGCCTGTATTAATTAACTTACATGTAGCCTACATACATCCGCGCAACAAGTAGGCCTAATTTTAACATTCTGTTTCATTTTGGCTACATTTTACAACACAAAGATTATTCTCATCCTAAAAACGTTGCATTTTTTTAAAACTCTAATCCGCAAATTAAACGTGAATAAATCGAGTTGTGATGGCTTTACTCTCCTCAGCCCTGATCATAGAAACGTACAGCCTTTAGTTACTGTCTGGCTGATTAAACTTGAACCTCTGCCAAATCCAGAGTCCTGCGGAGGTTATCCTGCATGTAAAAAGTTCTGGAAGAAGAGGAATCAAAGAACCTTACACAGATTGAAAGACAAAGAAATCAAAAGGCTGCAAAGCAAACTCGTCCAGATGTTTGTGACTCACCATTTTCGGGTCTTGAACGCTGCCTATTTGGAGAGAAGATGGAGCTTGCTCTGCGCATTACGCATCTCTGCCCCAACCCGCACTATATCCGGTACAAAACAACGAATAACAGTTTCTCGTGCATTTAAACCCTGGCAACAAAAGACATTTTGATGCAATTAGAAGGAAAAAAAAACCTTATATGTGATCGATCATTCCTCTTGTGCGCAATAGGAGGCTGTATTCCCATGCAATCAAACGCAGTGAAAAGAAAGGATGGCACTATCTGCAATTAGCGGTGGATTGAAATGCTTCGCTTGATAAGTGGCAACCCGAGTGTCAATTTCATCTGGCAATCAAGAAAAGGCAACCGAGCCACCAAGCTCAGATAGAGAGAAAAAAAGAGGCGCATTCTAATTTCAATAGCTGTATAATCGAAAATCGAAAAATCTCCAAAGTGAAGAGGCTCAATTGGAGATCGGTCTATTCATAACAGACAATGTGCAGAAACTGCAGCTGATCTCGAGGCATAAAGGAGCTTGATTGTCTCGTTCTCATGATGGACCCATTTAAGTACTTGAGGCTCCCCTAGGTGATTACAGCTGCATTCATAAACTGCCAAAAAATCTGCGTTTGGGTGGCAATCCGAAGTCCGTGTTGTCCTTCATTTTGTCAGAATTAACAGGAATGCAAGATCATGTTAATTGCAGCTACGGTATAAATATTGGAGACAGTGAAATAAAAAGAGAAGGCCTATATGGGAATAGATAAACATATACTTCATACATGGAAAACCTCCCAAAAGCAGCGAAAACATCGTCCAATAAGTTTCTCCAGAACATCACAAGCTAAATATCCTAATAATTCCGTGAGACATTGTTCTTTAAAATCGACTCTAGGCTATACTCTCGTTCTTCGTCTTCAACACAAAAAAATAATCCAACTTCATGAACTTTGTGGCGATCAAACCAGTGGCACCAGTATGTGCCGTGCCTCTCTGACAGACTGTCCGCTGTGGTTCCTTCTTTTCGACTCGACTCGAAGTTTACACCCTGTTCAGTCAGACAGGATGTGATGCTGCCGCATGACCCGCGGGTTTACCCTCCTTTTCTGTAGGCTCATAAGAATATTCAGGGTATGAATTCATTAAAAAAAAAAGATAATGGTGATAATCGGGCTGAAATCACCCATACTTATCGTGAATTTCTCTCTTATTTTCTGAAAATGATGGTTGCAGACTGGAGGCCAGAATTAGTTAATGGAAATCTCTTCACTGATTGCAGAGTGATGGGGGGTAAGGGGTGTGAGAAGATAATTATGCGAACTTTACACTGCTAATTATCCATCATATAGGCCTATAATTAATTTTTAATGGACTTTTAAAGTTCATTGTTCATTGTCTTATCCACTTTTCCTTGTTATTCAAGGGAGCCTAAAAAAACAACGATTACATGTACATTAATGAAATGGTTATTGGAAGGGAAGTTCCGATAAAAAAAAATTCCTTTGCGATACCGATTCCGTTACTTGAACTTGCGTATCGTCTGATACTGCTCGATACCAGTGCAAAAAAAAAAAAATATATATATATATATACCGATACCAGCATTTTAGGCAGTATCGGAGGCATTTCTAAACGACATACCTAAACAACTTTATAGCTCGATTTCCAAAGACTCCCCACTGCCGCACAGTGGTGGTTTAATCATGTAACCATAATCATGTTACCGTTCTATTTATCAATCAATTTTATTTGTCACATGAAACCATATGAGGTACAAGTCAACCAGTCTGTACAAGTCCAGTGAAATGTTATCCTATCAGCTTCTTAAACTTGTGCATGATTCATCATGAAGTAGAATGTGTCGGTCAGATCGGCACACAGAAAAAGAGTCAGTCAGTTGAATAAATAGAGATGCAGATGCACGCAGAGATAGTCTTGCTTGTTCACATAGTCGGGGTCATAGCCATAGGTCGTAGCTGAAAGCCATCTTCACTTTTTTCTATTTATACTTTGATGTTTACATTTTAAAACCCAGACCGGCCAGGCTAGCAGAGTCAGCAGGAGACTGGTGAGTTGATTTCTCTATCCTGATGAGCGACTCGTAGTCATGAGATGGCAAAAATATTTATTAATTTAATGATTAAATAAGGTAATGTCTCCAAACTTAGCTCAATTATAACTTGTCTCCTGCTATACTACAGCACTAAATGTAAAAAAAAAAAGTTAAATGAATAAATATTTTTGTTGTATCTCTTTTCGGTGTTGTAATTTGTAGACGTCCCTAAGCACTCGTCTTACTGCCGGTAGCGGTAGCAGCAGCAGCAGATAGCAGAAGCCAACAGGCAAGTGTTATTTACATAAACTTCTGGTGTACTTACAAACTTTCAAATCCATCGTTTTATGAGTGTATAACCTCTATGTACTAGTTTGGTATAATTTCGGGCATTATTAGTGGGGTCATTTACGAGATACAAACGTGGATCCATTAGCAACTGCACTAAGCTATTCAGCTGATAACGCTACTCTATGCTAACTCTCCCAATGTTCGACCCAGGTGAAAAAACCTTCTGGGGGGGTGTTTGGCTCAAGGTCGTGGTGCAAAGGACCCTAGGGTGAAATTACTCCGAACCATCACTTTAAGATGGACTGGCAAAGAGATTTTGGGTACATTTAGTATTTCAAAAAGTTGTCCTATATTCTTAACGATCTCCTCCAGACATGTTTTAATATGTTTAAAAACAACGCACTGAATCAAATTTGCGTCATATATAGTATTTCCACAATAAAAGTTAGATTGTCTTGTCTCACCTATCATAAAAACAAATCCAGAATCTATGAATATGCAAATCCTCTTCACACAAGATGTCTCCTACTTGATGTTCTGTGTCTCATGTGTGGTTATTTGATGTCCTGAGGTTTCTGTTTATGTTGCTGTTTAATGTTAATAAAGCATTATCTCTTGAATGGATTTTAGCGATTGAAGGATGAAACAAATATACAGTACATAGAAGTTATGTTCTTATCTGACTAATATTCCCCTCTGAAATTGTGTTTTTGGTGTCCATGCACAGCACATTAAACAACATACTGTACCAAACTAACTAAATAGCAGGATATCTTCCTACTAGTTTTGGTTTTCTTTTGTGTTGAAGTGAACTGAAAAGATCAAGGCAATCTGTGTTCTTGATAAGTTGACATTTTAGAGATTTCATTGTGATGGCATGACGACTCTTTTGCTTTGTGTTGAAAGTCTTACACTAAAGCTACACTTTTACATTTATTTCATGATAATCATTAAACTCCCTGCACCTACGGAGTAAGAATAAAGAGACTAAAAGTAAAGGTTTCAATGAAATCAATGACACTTTAATTCTAATTGATCACTTAAAAAGCATCTCAGCAGAACAGCAGAATGACATTGTCTCAGACTCTTTGTATTGTCAGTGTAACACACTTCAGCAGCTCTGTGCATTACCTGTAATTACCAGATGGAGCAGGGTCAGCTGGTGGGCTTGCCAAGATGAAGGAGGACTTAAAGAAGGAGGGAAGAGTGTTATTTCACCTCCATTATTGTCGCTCCTTAGTGATGATGTGCAAGATTGAAGGTTTTTGACCTTTTCAGAGACAGTGATTTTTGTTGTATGACCAAGTATATAAATCAGGAATGAAGCAGTTTTGGACCATTTTCATCTTGACAAATAACAAGTAGCAAATACTGCACATTTTCAGCTTCTAAAGCACTTTACCTCAAATTCGTTGTTGTGAAAGCCTCTAAAACAGCATTTACATCACCATTTACCGAGAGTTTGTCAAGATAAAATAAGAAAACGTACTCAATATTAAATGAATGAATAAATAAGTACGCAGCATCAAAATATAATAAAAGTGCCAAAGCAAAGGTACTCACTATGCACAAATGCCCATTTCAGATTTATATTACTAGATTATAATACCAAATTTACTAAGTTTATCAATTTTAATTTTGCAGCTTGTAAAGGTGTGGCCTACTTTATATACTACTGCATAGCTGAATAATACATAATAATTCTTTAGTTGATTAAATATTGTATTAATAATCTGAATCTGCAAAGTAACTAAAGCTATAATTTTTTTTTTGTGAGTTAACCTAGTAGAACAGCAGACTCCAGCCTGGAGTGCGGGCCAGTCTAGCTCCTGTCCCAGGAGAGACTTTCAGGACTGCGTCTCATTTCAATAGAGCGAAATGTGCGAATGTCTTGAGATCTGGACGACACAGCGGTAGCATTTGCCATAGCCAAGGTCCATAGAGTTTAGAACAGAATGGTGACAAACTCTGGTTTTGAGGGGTCCCCTAGGACCTAGACCACAACAGACCCTAGAATCACCACTGACAATGGCTGCCCACTGCTCCTAATTAGTTAGGATGGGTTAAATGCACTTGGGGTGTTTAAATATGTAGGCTACTTGTCAAATAAAAGATATGTTATTTCCTAATTCTGGCAACGTTAAATGCACAGCGACCTCCTGACAATGGTAATATGCGAGGATGGGTCACCTGTTGCATCCTGTACAGCTCTGTGCATGTGTGACTATCACATATGTGTGTGTGTGTGTGTGTGTGTGTGTGTGTGTGTGTGTGTGTGTGTGTGTGTGTGTGTGTGTGTGTGTGTGTGTGTGTGTATGTGTGTGTCTGCTCTGTCCAGCAGCCGCTGCCCTTCCTTCACGCACAGCTGTCTGTGACACAAACAATAAGCGACCAGCACACTGTAAACAAACAGTACCGCATGCTAAAGCTATTAGACTCATCAAATGGGACCCAGTGGACAGCTTGATGGCTGGTATGTCAACAATGTATGACGTGCGTGGTCTGCTCGCTGTGGAGGTGCAGAGGGGTTCACACAAGGGCAAAATCTTATTCACTGTACTGTGCTGAACGTTGACAAAACAACCAGCAATAAGGTGGGGCCTTCTGTCATAACTCAATAACAATGCTTGTATAACACACTGGCCTTCACTCAGAGTTGAATTATTTGTAACAATACAGTGTTATACAAGCTACTGCTGTAATTTTCAGTGGATTGATTGATTATCCAAGTTCAATGACTAAAAGACGTCATCTGACAGCTAAATAATCTGAGATTTGCATTGCCAGAAGCAACCATTTTCTATTGTCAAGTTTTATTATTTTTCATAGGCAGTATAATCTATCCAAGATTGACTTCTTTATATCTATATATAGAAATAAATGAAAAACTGTTAACCTCACTCAAAAAATGAGTCTTGATGCACGTATTGTATTGATCGATCTTAGGTTGTGCACAAGGACTCAAAAACGTTCTCAGCTGGGTTTGTCGTTAAATCATTACTATAATGCTGCAGGATTTTGTATGAGTATAACAGCCAAGAGCTCCCATGGTGGCAAATGCTAATTTTACTCTTTTCTCTTGAAATCACAAAATGAACAATCACACAAGTTATCTAGAAATATCAGATTCTGTTGTCTCATGATTAAAGGCTAAAACCTTCAAACTGATGATGCAGATTAGCAGCTGAGTGTTAAACTCTTAATAAATAATACCTAATAATAATGCTCTTATATGTCAATGCATACATCTGGACACATGCCTTCACACGCTGTTTTATCCGTTTTGTTGATTTTATCCATTTGTTTGTTAAGTTATTTAAACACAATTTTGAAAGTTTAAAGAGGGAAAGAGGCTGCACATTAGCATAAGCTTCATATATATAAGCCCTATAACATCCATTGAATTACTTTTTTTCTTATCCGTATCTGTTCAATAAGCCTACATTGTAATAAGATTACATGGTTAAAAATGAACAACAATGTCTTCTCTTCTGTAGAGATTGATGCCTGCAGTTCATGGTTTTCACCAACTCTATTTTCTGTAATTCTTTTGGGCGAGGTGCAAACAAAATGCAATGTGCATGATTCATACCTCTTTCTTTCAGTGGTGGCATGTTATGGAGAACCGGCACAAAGCCACGTAACAGGGATGACTGACGCTCTGCTTGGCATGTTGGCTTATAGAAAATGTTTGGAGAAGGGCGGAGCAAGCTCTACACACAACACCAAGGTCTTATCTTGTTTCTATAAGCTTCCGCCACTGTGGATTTTGTTAGATGTTTGAGATATGAGTTGGTTCTGAGGCCTGTGTGAGAACAAGGCTTCAAAATATTCATTGCTGTGGTTTACCTGCTTTGTAAACCTGCATTCCAAACTGATTTCCTAACAGTGGGTATAGGCTGCTTCTGCAGTTGCCAGGAGGTACGTGAAAATACCACAACTAAAATTATATATCACATAATTCTGAAATAAACAGTTAAAATAATTAGCTAAAAGTAACAGATAAACAGTTGAAATAGTTAGCTAAAAGCATCAAATAAACAGTTGAAATAGCCAGCTCAAATACTTAGCTAAAAGTATACTTAAGTTAAGTATTGCAGTTGAAATAGTCAGCTGAAAGTATAGTTAGCTAAAAGTAACAAACAGTTTGGAAAGTTAAAGAATAAATGGTAACACTTTACTTGAAGGTATCTACACACGAGTGACATGACACTGTCATGAACACATGAAACAGTCATGACACATGAACCCTAACCCTAACTTTTGTTTTAACCCAAACCTAACCCTAACCATAACTTGTCATGACAAAAACCGAATGACACTTTAAAGAACTTAAATTAAAGATTATGTCATAAATGTTTATGATTTGTTTATACTGTTTATGACACGTTCATGACAGTGTCGTGTCAGTCTTATGTAGATACCTTCAAGTAAAGTGTAACCGCAAACACTAACAATTCAATTGTAACAAAAAATGATTGTGACAAGAAACACTTTTGTAGCCTATAATTAAGTGGTTAATAAAATCTGGTTTATTTGACAAAGTGGGTAAGGCACTCACCACTTGTCTCTTGTGCTTGTGTACATTTGTTCCCATTTATTTTACATATTGCTGTAGTTTTTTCATATGGCATTCATTACACACAGCCACTGTTTGGTTTCAGTTAGATTTATTAAGTTGCAGGTTTGAATAGTTAATTGTTTGTTTCTTCATAGTCACCTTTTCTTTAGTCCTTTGTTTGGTCCTAGTCTGGCTCCGCCCTCCTACGTTGTTCCGCAAAATTTTCTTTTCCCTTCAGTACTCCGTCTGGGTTCGCGGTATTTTCCTGGGTCGGTCTCCCCTCTTGTTGCACATGCGCATGACATACTGTACGTCACGATAGCGATTGGTTATGGCAGATCCAGAGTGGCTCTGGGCAGATCCAATAGTTTTAAACTTCAACAGAGTACCCGCCTTCAAGGAAGTTAACACTTGTCAATGGAGAGAGGCCAGACTCTCTGTACAAATGAAATGTACGAGAGTCTGGTAGGACCAGGCTAGTTTGGTCCACCGTGCAGGAATGTTTGGGGAGGAGCAGCCCAGCATTTCTGGTGTATTTATGGTATTGATAATGTCATCACTGACATCATGAGGCAGAACAAAGTGATGGGGGTTTCTTGTGTGTACTGATTTTTTCATTGGTTTGGTTAATGCATTTTTGGGGTAATTGGAGGAAGTTACGTACCTCATAAAGTTTTCTTTACTTGTGTAGATGAGTATAAACTGTGTCCAGCTTTGTCCAGATTTTGGTAAGGTTAGTAATGTTTTGTAGACCGCTGGAAGATAGTGGTGCAGTCCAGGGCTGATTGAGAGCCCTATAAAGGCATGGTGCGTTCACATCAGAAAAACATTTTTCCGAGTGAAAACGTCACCATTCACGTCACTTCCTGTGGGAATCAGAGGTGCGAAACTCGGGCTGGATTTTGCTAACAGAGTTTCCCAGTTGGTGACGCATTGTTGACAACTGACGTTTGATGTAGGCGACTTTGGTTCACTGAACATATTTCAATGACAATAAACTGTTTATTGTGGACAAATGCCTCTGCCAAGAAACATACACAGACATAACATGTTTGAAATTATTCATAAATAGGCCTATGTATAAAAGAAAACGCATTATCGTGTCCTTTCCCGTTGGTTGTCCTGCAGACAACACAAACAAACACCTGTCGATGTGCTGTTTGTATGCTCGCATAAGAAAAACAGCAGCAAATCCTTTGTTATTGTGGCCTCCATGTTTTCACACACCTGATGCTCTCTCGGCTACGGCCAACAGTTGGCGGCAGTCATGCAACAAGTTGTTATGCCAAACGCCAATATAACAAAAGAAGAAGAACACGCATCCTGACCACGAGAACGCTGCCAGTCGGAAAAACAACCTAACCGTGGGGGTGGTCCCTGTTATTCCCAGGTGGCATGAACGCAGCAGCAGTGACATGTTGCTGCTTAAGGGGAAGGGAAGAGCTGTACTGTACTGATACAAACATGACTTAAAAAATAAGTGATTGATTACAGAGAGAAGGTAACAGCTGTGCTGATACAAACACATGATTTATTGACTATTTGACTATTTTTCTCTTTTATGTGTTTGGCACCCTGTAAATGAATCTGCGCTGATTGGAATTCAAGAACTCTGCCCTCCTATCTTTTGACATTTTGGCTACACCGCACGCCAGTTTATAATCCATAATAAGGAGACATTTGGAACATGATGGATGGTACAGATGAAGGGGTATTTGAGCTCATGTGACAGGGCTGTGGGGGTACGTCACACAAAAAAATGTTGGGAAGAAACACTGCTGCAAGGCACTTTGGTGTCCAGCAAATGTTTAAATCCTTCTTCAAAATGTGTGCTTGAAAACTTAAAAATGTTCAGAGGGAGTACCTGCTGTGGATGTGGAGAAGCACATGAATAATACAAGAAACTGAGACAGCCAGTTAATGTTTGCCTGTGGAAGCTTGTTGCAGAATCAATTGACTTTTGAAGACTCTCCGTACAGCAGCAGCCAACATTCAACAGGCTGCATGAAGTCAAACCCATCTAGATTACAGTCTTGCAGCCAAGCTTTTAGCAAACAAAGGAAATGGCACATTACACCATCCCTCTCTCGGAAAAGTTGCATTGGAGAGAAAAAAAAACCTCTCCAGTTATTTAACAAATACAAGTTTATTTGAAGTACAGACAAGGAAAAATGAAGGTCTTTTTTCAGGGCTTGCACTCCATATGACAGCAATTTGGGGGTATTGTGTATTTTGGCCCAGGCGTGTGGTCTATGATAGATGACAGGAGAGAAAATCACAAGCCGCTGGCTTGAGCACAGAGACACAAATTGCTTTCAGCTGATTGCCTTATTCTGCTTGATATTTATCAAGAGGATTACAGTATTCCCTTTTTATTTACAGCCAGGAAGCAGCTGATCAATTCCACTAACGAAGGGAAGAAAGAGAGCTGATGTTTTTACTCTGCTGGGTGAAAGTACAAACCCCTCAAGTGGTCAGTGAGCCTTGTGAAATTAAGTGTATGCCCTATTGCATCTTGTTTTACCACACCAGAAGAGACAACATCCAGAATTACAGATGATATGGGTTTGTGCTCAAATACAAATTTACAAACACATCTTACAGTAGTAGAACAAGCTTACAAGTGATAAGTGAGCCTACACACATCATTTAAACCTGCAACAACTGATTTTCTAGCCACTTGGGGGCAGCGGAAACAAGTGTGAACACAACACTGACATATCACTTTTTAAGTTGATTTGGCGAACTGTAAGCAAACACTAGCTTATTTACACATCAAACTGTTACGGGGCAACAATATCATTCACTTGGAGTCAGTGTTAGATATCTCATCTGCTGATTTGATTTTGATCCTTCTTTTTTCAATCCGTTTCTCCCAACCCTTCTCCAACTTTATAGAAGTGCAATACTGATTCGTTGGAGTACCCTTGTAGGCAAAAACAGTTTGACTATCCTTCAGCAAGATGCTGAACCTCTTCCAGCTTCAGGATCTTTGATCAGTGGCTGAATCTGACCTCTAACCTTTTTTTTTTTTTTTTACAGCTAAAGCGAATTTGTCGTCTTAACCTCCCATAGGATAATTTTTTTTGAGCAGCACATTATTTGTTGACAAGCACATGTATCTGTGTGAGGGAAGTTGAGAAAAGTTTATTTCCCTTATTGGCAATTAGTTGTGAAACTAAATATGCGAGAGTTAGTATGTAAGTGTAATCCTAGTCTATATCCTTCGCGTTCCACTTCTGGGATAGCTCCAGTAAATGCTGCAGTAAATTCCACCGGATTCCTTCCGCTTTCTCTGTGTTGGAATTTTAAATTTGGTTGATTTATGAGGACTATTGTTGACAGCTCCTCAGATCTCTGCAGGGTAATTGAGACAACTAGCTAAACTGTATGTCCAATCTGAGTTTTTAAGTTTTTAAGCTCCGTGTGGAGTTTAGCACTGCCCATGCAATTCTGATTGGTTTAAAGAAATGCCATTAAACCAGAGCACGTTTGCGCGAAAGTCGCCGGACGACACCAGTTATTAAACATAGCCGTAGGGTGAAAAACAGAGAGAGTTTTGTGGAGCTGATCTTAATTAGCTTTGTATCAACTCATTTGGCAATGGTTTGAATGTAACGAACGTTCATTTATATAAATAAGTTACGCACTAAAGCTTTCAATCAGGTTCCCGTGGGCACAATAATTCCACAGCACTACATACGTAACAGCAAATTTCAATTTCATAACGACAACTTGTATTTATTTTTTCTTTAAATATTTTTTTGGGGCATTTTTAGGCCTTTATTTATATAGGACAGCTGAAGACATGAAAGGCAAGAGAGAGGGGGAATGCCATTTAGCAAAGGGCCGCAGGGCGGAGGCAAACCCACGGCTGCGGCGAGTAAACCTCTATAGATGGGTGCCTGCTCTACCAGGTGAGCTACCCAGGCGCCCCAATTTGTATCTCTGTGATTTTAATTGAGCCCTGCTCTTGCCTCTGATCAGGATCTAGCTCTTTCCCTCAGATATGTCTGAGGACTCAGGTCAATGTCAAAGATCAGCTACTTACCCAATCAGGTAACCAACTCCAGAAGGAAAATTACCTCCGTCCGACCACTCGCACTCACCTGCAGTGACCCGGAGCAATCAAAGGTGAACCAGGCTCCTAATCACGGAAAACCCTTTAGGTAAGTAGATGCACACCCCACACACTGTACCACCCAACCTCCTCCAACACCACCTCCCCCCCCTGACAGGCCAGCTCTGAGTTCAAGTGTTTAAACTGTCACATCAAATAGGCTCAAACGTGGAGATTACTTGCGCAGGACGCCTTGTGTGTTTAGTTTGATGCCGACTGCAATATCCTGACACTCTGTTGATCCTAGCAACTCCGGGTGTAGAGCAGCGGAGTTGAGCTGTGTCAAGTAGAGGTGGCTGGTGCTGGGCACGCTTGCACTCTTAACGGCCGGAGGAAGTGTAGAAGGTGGGACAGGAAACAGAGGGGTGTTTTAGCAAAAGAGTGCTGGAAAGGATCTATAACCTGGAGCATAACCAGGACTCCCTCATTGTTCAGTAGGAGTGTGTGTGATAAAGCAGAGAGTGAACATAGTGGCACATTATAAATTTATTAATTTTAAGACCAATGGTAGCTTCTGGTCAAGTGCCACGTAGATGGATACATAGCTATGATTGTTTGTGTTTCATGCACCCTTAACTTTCTAGGGCCAGACCCTACGGGCTTGAAACCATGAACACTTAAGATGTGGTGTGTGTGCAGATTGACTACATTATAGTGAGGGGACTCTGTGTTTTTCTATGGTGAACTGTGCCAGCTCTCTGACAGCTGATGAATGAGTCAGAGTCTCGCTCCTCCCACAGAACTCAGATCACTTGCAGCATGTTGTGTAAAAGGTCTGAGGACTGTGGACACCTGAACCCAGCTCACAGTACAATATGTGGACCCATTGACTGATACTAAACTGTAGGCTATATAAGCCAACATCAAAACTCTGGTGGGATATAACTGACTACATGAAGTGTAATTTAAACACAATTTTGAGGTACTTTACTTAAGTATTTCCATTTTATTTTACTTCATAGCACTAATCCACTACATTTCAGACGAGAATACTAATTTTCACTCAACTACATTTTATTTAGACAGCTTTAGTTACAAGCTACTTTGCTAAAATCTAAATGTGTCCAAAAATGTGTTTATGATGTATTTTTATGGATTAAGACCCCTGGCAGTACATTAAAAGTAGCCTCACCTTTACCAGATGCAACATTAGTGATGCTTAGACATTAATGCATCAATAATTATGATCCAATAATATAACATACATTATTATAAAATGGGCATAGTGAGTACTTTGACTACTTTTGGCACTTTAAGTATATTTTAACACTATATTAGTATTTCTACACTGTGGAATTTCTACTTTTACTTGAGTCAAAGGTGAGTATTTTCTTCCACCACTGACTCTAACTGATTTATGAAATAAAGAAATAATAAGGAGGTATCTTAAGAAGGAGATATTTTTTCTACCTCATGTACTGTACTGTCATCATGATGATATGCTATGGCTGGCAGAGCCAAGTTTAGTTTTTTATGACGGACAACAAAACAAAAAGGCTTATTGTGACTAAAAAGCTCCATAAACAGGGGCACTGCAGAGTCGGTTTGTCACTATGAGAGACACTGTTCACGTTACACATAGTCATTTAATGCATTGGTTATATAAAATATTGGCTAGTGCAGCTTTAAGTACTGTATAGTTGAGTAAATGTTACTTTCCACCACTGCCTATAAGTGGACCACCAGCTGACTCCAGGGGAGGTCAGTCCTTCTTTATAATCTTCTAACAGGTTTAACAAATGATACCTGGTTGGCTGTTTAAGGACCCAGCGCTGTGTGGCTCTGTCAGAAACTCCATCTAAGAAAACCCATGATGCCCTCAACAGCACGCCTATCGCCTCTCCCCTCGTCAATTGGGTCGCCCCGTTCCTCAACTGGACAGGAAGTCTGCTAATCTGTAACCCGATCTGGGGGGAAGGAAGAAGTCAGGAACCAGCCTTCAGTGCTTTCACCAATCGTATTCATCACCAGAGTCGGACCGAGGCTCATTTAGAGCGGGAGCATGGCTTAACTAAACATCTTCTCCATAAAATAAATGCTTCCAGGTTACTCCCAGTCCAGGTTCCACTCTAAGGAGCATCTGATCTCAATTACCAGGAGTGCTGTAGGAAGCAGCGAGCCTCGCTCTGCAGCCTGAGCCAACAGCACCATGGCAACCAGCAGCAAGTCTACGAGCCCTGCGCAGATACAAGTCCTTTTCAGGCACTTCTAAGACGGGAAATGATGATTTGATAATTAGTTCCTGATGCCTCTCATTCTTTTTCATATCAATCATGTCTAGGAAACAAAATGTAATTCAAATACAGTTTAAAGCTGCAGAGGTTGGTTGGTATACTGAACATCCATTGGATGGATATCCTTCAGTCCACTAGGTTTCCCACTGTGAAACTTTAAAGTGCCCATATAATAAAAAATCACATTTTCTGGGATTTGGGGTGTTATTTTGTGTTTTCCTTTTCAGAATTGTCTTTGCTCCCATCATAATTACTACGACCACTAGAGGGCGCCACAACCTAAGAATAAAACGTAAATATAGGTCGTAATTGCTGATTGTACAAATGACTTATGAAGTTGTTTTTCAGGAGAGGACAGTAAAAAAAAATGCATTATGAGTATTTTCTAGATATGCATTTGCACTTAATTTACAATAAGTTTACAAACTCCCACTGTACTCACACACATCTTGCCCTACATCACCATCTCTACCTTCTCATACATCCATGATTTCTACACTCCAACACTCACTTAGACACTGTAAAAATATTTTCCTTAATTTACTAAAATTATCTGTCAAAAAATACATTGATACATATTTTCAAACACGTTAAACATTTTTTAACTAACATTTTCTTTAATATAATTATATCTACTTTAGATTAGATTAGATTAGAGTCTTTTGGAGGAAGATTTTAAGGTGTGCATGCAGCACAGTTTTGGGAGCATAACACATGCTGACCAAACTTGGCAGATAATACAATGTGACCTCAGGGTGACAAAAAGCTGAGCTCTTAGTTTGTATGTGAACCACGACAGATACTGTACATACTGTACACTATATACTGTACACTCCTTGAAGATGACAGGACATGGAAAAGAAACCTTTTCACTGCTGTTCACTGTTTTTTGTTTCAGCAAGACAGATCAGCTTCTGATGTTTAATTAAGCATAACAACATTATATTTTTGATCAGAGGTTTAGAAGATTATTTTGGAAATTTTGCAAAGCCAGTGTGAACTCGTTTTTGTTGGAAACAACAGATTCAGTAACAAACTGCATCTTCAGAGAGAGCTAAGGTGAGGTCTGTAAAGTTTAAAAGAATTGGCTGAACATGTTTTGGTCAAGATTTGAATTATCTTCATGTAGACAAGCTGGTCCTAAAATTGCTACAGTATGCAGGAAATTACTTCAACAGGCAAAAATCTCACATCGGTTTGGCTCAGATAATGTCTCCGTGGAAAGGAGATCAGAACCTGGCAACTCAACTGCATTGTTTGGTTCTTTTTTTAAAGAAGACAGCCTCTTTGTTCCTGTGTCTCTCCCCCCTTATTCCCTTAAAAACACAAAACATATTTACTAGGAACAATTTCCAATCAGTGTCAGTGTCTCTGTGCTATTTACGGGTTCTGGGGATATTTAGTACACATACTAATCACAAAAAGTCAGGGATATTCGGCTTTCTGGAGAAATTTCAGGATTAACCTAAAATCAACTATAACCTTTACAGGTGATTGCACATGTCCAACAGTTCAATGTTTCGTACTTTCTGCACAACTTGCTGTTCTCTAACAAATGGCAAAATGTTTTGATCCATGAATCGACCAATACATTTCCTGGTTCAATTAGAATTGGTATTTAAACATTCCTCCTCATCATGCTGTTCACATTTTGACATCATGAGACCAAGACGACACCTAACAATTGATCAACAGTACCTCACCATTGCGAGGCTTCAAACAGGATGTTCTCAGATGAAGTGGCCACTGAGCTTAGAGTGTCACAGAGTGTCATCAGCAGGTTGCAACAGAGATACAGGAAACTGAAAGAGTCACAGAAAGGCATAGAAGTAGACGCCCATTGGCCACATCCCACACTGATGACCGCTTCATTGTGAACGGTGCCCGGCAGAACCAGATGATGAACAACTCAACTCCAGGCACATTTAAGGAAGGTGAGAGGCACCCAATTGTAACGTCACACCATTCGAAACCGTTTACATCTGCGTGGTCTGCGTGCTAGACGACCTGCAAGGGTACCTGACCACACCACCAGGCACAGGCGTCATCGTCTTGCTGGACGAGGGACCAGTGGGCCTCAGTGCTGTTCTCTGATGAAAGTCGATTCACGTTGAGCAGAAATGATGGCCGCCAACGATGTTGGAGACGGCAAGGAGAGCGCTATGCATCAGCCACTGTTGTTGTGACATCTATGGTTGTGACCCTTTGGTGGTGGTGGTGTTGGACAGTGTGGACATGTGTGTCCAGTCAATACAGAGCTGCCCTACACATTCTGAATGGTACAGTGACATGCCCATACTACCTGAATAACATCATTAATCCAGTCATTGTAACCCTGCATGAACAACACAGGCCTAATTTCATCTTCATGGATGACAATGATCCAGCTCATCGAGGTCGCATCATTAGGGAACTGGAGACTGGGGTACCTCAAATGGAGTGGCCTGCACTTTCTCCAGACCTGAATCCCACCTATGGGATCAGTTGAGTCGCCGTGTTGAAGCCCGTAACTCTGTATCCCAGAACCTCATTGACCCGAGGGCCGCCCTTCAAGGGATACCATGCCTCAGCAGACAATAACTCGACTTGTGGACAAGTTATTGAGACATTGACATTTTTTGTTGTGGTATACCCACCACTGTTTTTCAAAATTTTTTGAGATGAGGAAATCACCATTGCATGCTTCTACTTAAATGCACTACTTTCATGATATAATACCACCGTAGCTTGAACTTTTTACATTTTCCATAGATTTCACCCGAAAGCCAGATATCCCTAACTTTTTGTGAGTAGCGTATGTATGAGGGGCAATTAAGCCTTGGATGTTACATAAATTTGCCAGCAGGTGGAGATAAAGCACTTTGAAATCATCCCTTAGCATCCTTTCATGTTTCCTTTCACTGTAATGATTTGAATGACACATAAGAACCAATAATTTTCATTATTTTAAGTTGTCAAAATTTGTACACACATGGGTCTCACCATTATCCTAATAACAATTTGCCCACCGGTTCTCGTTAAAAATGATCAAGTCCAAATTATTTAGTTTACATGCAGCAGGCTTTCTTTAAAATCTACTGCAGACTAAATGGAGGAAGTAGAGGAAACACCACCCATTCGTGTTATAGATGTTAGTAGCAGGCCTATGGGTTGTTGTGCAGAAAGTAGCCAACCCATGTGTCTGAAATTACTTTTGAGAAACAGAAGAACACTGTTAACCAAAACTTTTTAAATTTGAGCCCTCACAGAACGACCCAGGTGTGGAAATCATGAAAGGTGAGTCCTCACATTATTTAATTAAACACCTGCTAACGGAATTTGATGTTTTTACACACCAGATAATATTCAACTGTTTTAACTTTCATAGAGTTTAGGATCTTCTCCATCTGGTTTTTCAACCTGTTGCTGCTGGAGAGCTCATCATGTGCTGGTGACTCAAGTGTTGGTAAGCACGTTTTCTTTTCCCCATCACAGCACATCTTTATAGTTAGACTGATCATTTGAGAATTTGGTTTGGTAGGATGTAATTGGCTAATTATACAAAAAAAATTAAGTTTTTTTTCTTTTTTTATGTTTTAAAACTGGGTGATGCTACATATATTGTTACATTTCCAGGCCAAGTAGGGGCAGAATTTCTGATGGCCTGAATTGTGACCTTCATTTTAATGTGCTTCTTTTGACTCCTGATGTATTTTTTTTTGGATGTTATTCAATCACAAAAATCACAAAGGTGTCAGGCAAATCCAGGCCGAAAAAGAAAATAAAGAAAAGTTCAGTCATTTATTGAAGAAACGAAAACCTTTTATACTGTCTACGGTGAAAACACATACGCTTACAGGCAGGTAGAGGTACATTTCCCACATTTCAGGGTTAAGAGAAAGCAAGGCACGAAGCAACATTGACAATCATGCAGGGCTGATGAGGGAAAGTGGAAACAGGTGAGCAGGTGGATGTGAGACACAGGGACAGGTGGGAGAGTCTGAGGGTATCTGGTGGATGGATGGAAAATGGCAGTTCCATGGCCTGGGAGAAGTGAGAAGCTGTATGTAATAAATAGAGGAATAAATGACTGGATTTTACACATATTTTTGTGATTTTGTGATGACGAATTTTGATGTATTACATTTTATTTCATGTACTGCCTTGTGACAAGTCCATGGTATTTACTTTTACCCTGTTTGTTTTCCAGTGCATTTTTGGATTGGCTCTATCCCTGAATGGATGTATGGATAAAAACACTATTTCAATTTAAGCCACAATGTATTTAGACTTTGGTGCAGTGCAGCTTAAAGAGTGTAATTCAGATCATACCATAGGTAAATAGTTTGAAAAAGTGGGACGGTAAAGTAGTCAACCTGTATATGTTAGATTTACACAATAATTGAGTTCAGAAGTAGACTAATTTTGCATATATTCTACTTTATAAGTAACTCAATCTAAATGTTTATCTGCATCCTTGCCTCCCCTGGTAGAGTTAACCCTACACTACTTTAAACAATGCATGCATTCTTACACTTTCTCCTTTTGGAAACCTAAATCAGAATCACCTTTAATGGCCAAGTAAGTGTGAACACATACAAGGAATTTGACTCATGCTTTTTGATGCACTCAAAGTACATACACAGAAATAGACATACGCATCAGAGAGTGCCAGCTGAAAGCTGAACAAATGAACAAAGACAAAAAAAAGTACTAGAGAGCACAACCCCGAGGCCGCCATCCACGGCACCATCTTGATTATCTCCTCTATTTGTTGTTCATGTAGGGTGGGCATGCTTATCTATTCTCTCATTCACAGCTAAATGAGGAAGAAAAAGCTGCAGTGTCTGATTATCTTATTGAACTTCTGCAAGTATGAAGGGAGGACAGGAAGCCACAATACAGCAAGTGTTAAAGATATGGGGGAGGGGTTGCAGTGGGGCAGCAGCAGCTTGTTACCCAGAAGCAGGGAAGTCCTAATCTATTTAACAGTTCCTGTAAAGAGACTTTTCGGTGGAAGTGGGGTTAACGAGGGAGTAGTGGTAATGTGGGTTAATACAAGTTTCAGGTTGGTTTTAGCTTTAAAGTGTAAGATTTATGGGACATGTATGAATCAACACACACACACACACACACACAATGATATTTAAATGAATTCAAGTTGCCTGTGTTTCAGTATTGTGCTGATTCATTACACCACCTGTACTATCCGTCATTTAGTTCAGCTGGAGCTACATTATAACAATTATTCATTAAGAAAAAATAAGATGATCTTTTTCCTCGTTTGCAGTGAATCCCTGTTGTTACTACCCTTGTCAGAACGTAGGAGTGTGTGTGAGATTTGGTGCAGACCGCTACGAATGTGACTGCACTCGCACAGGCTTCTATGGAGACAACTGTACTGTTCGTAAGTACAGCAAAATTGAGGATTTTCAACATAAATCTGTGTGTCGGCATCTGGGTGTGGGTTCATTCAAAAGCTCCAAGTAACCCTGTTAGCTCAAGTACTACTTTAATGTAACATTGGGACAAATTAACCCTAAAGTTACCCTACTACGCTAACCATAATCTCATGCACTCTAATGCTCCTCCTATTTTGTATAAAAAAACTGATAATTAACATGAAAAAAGCATTTTAACAATAATAGATAAAGTATAGTTGTAAATATGTAGACATTGTTAATAAATACATTGTGCTTCCAGAAGGTCAGAGGTCAAACTGTCAATTGGATCTATCCTTATCCTAATCCTCCACCACTTTATAAACTAAAGAACTAAAAACATAAAGCACATGTCATTTTGAAGGAGGATAAACACCAGCCAACATGGCAACATAAACAATTTTCTCATTAATGTATATAAGTGATCTTTAAAGCATTCATACATTATGTATTTACATTAGTCACAATTTATAAACCCTTGCTTTATTAGAAGTGGTACAAAGAATATTTATTCTTGATCTTTGTGTGTAGCGGAGCTCTGGACCAGAGTTCGTCTCATGCTGAAGCCGAGGCCTGCGACGGTTCACTTTATCCTCACCCACTTCCAGTGGTTCTGGGACATCGTCAACAGCTCTTTCCTGCGTGGCACATTCATGAGATTAGTGCTGACGGGTAGGTGAAAAGGTTTAAGGTAAAAAAACTACAACCCTCAAACAAGTCACTCAATCGGCAGAATCCAACAGACCACAGCAGATAAAACAACATGACTTGCTTGCAGCTAATATTGTTTTAGTTCTTCTCTGTTATTTATGTTCACAATATGTATTTGGAAACACAATATTGGCTGGAGTTATGGTTTTATCAGCCTTGATGTATTTAAAGGTGGAGACACATTTTAATAAGTATATTGCTGAGGTCAAGGCTGTTTTAGATAAGGCCTGGTGGGGTAAGGTTGTCTTACTCTATGTGAGAAGCAAGGAAAAGGGGTCAGAATGGGTTTGCCTCATCTATAGACACAAAGCTGTTTGCATGTAGACGTGTGTGTTTATAGACAAAAACTATTGAGACAACACAAAAGAAAGTTGATCAGTTTTTAAATGCATCACAAGTTGAAGTTTTGAGAGCATGCAAGATTTGTGACTGCGAATAAAAGTGTATTTATACCCACAAAAAAGGAGCTGAGTTACTAGAATTAAATGAGCATCAAGATTTCTTTTGCTAACATTTTCAAAGTCGCATGCTCTCACTTTGTGCTGTTGTATTCCCTGCAAGCAAACGCAAACTCAGAGCAGAGTTAAAGATGAAGTCTGGCGTTATTCCATACTTTAATAATTGTCAACAAATTACATGAAAAGAAAAGATCTGTCAGTCCATCTCAGTTTGGGAATACACGTTTGGTGTGCTAGTGGGTATTTTCAGCTGCAGGACAGTGTATGTGGGCTGAATAGAATTTCACTACAGCTTCTCGTTCATTGTCATGCAAAAATGTGGCTAGATGTGTCTGTAATAGATTTTGGACACCAATTTAGCCCTGTGGAACAGAATAATAAGTTATATCAGGCTTTGTAGCTCGTAGCATGCGAGTAGGATAAATTCCTTAGTTTCATGGGATTTGTTGACACTAAGATACATATTGTATATCACCAGCCTTATCCATGTACTTACAGGGTAATAATAATAATAATAATAATAATAATAATAATAATAATAATAATAATAATAATAACTTTTATTTATATAGCACCTTTTCATGAAACCCAAGAACACTTTACAGAATTACAGTGGCTATACTAAAGGAGGTTGTATGCTGTGGTACTTGGTACTTGTAGGCTGGGTACTTACACATGGATTAATTAGGTGTCCAAACATGCTAGTTCATCCATTCCACTGAACCAGCAAACATGGAAAATATACAAAAAAAGACAGTTGTTGTAAACTACATATTGTCACTTTCTCCCAAAGTCAGAAGCGACCTTATTCCAAGCCCTCCAACCTACAATTCTAAATATGGATACCTCAATTGGGAGTCCTACTACAACATCTCCTACTACACCCGTCTCCTCCCTCCTGTACCTGAAGACTGCCCTTTGCCGATGGGAACTAAAGGTGAGACCTGCACAACTATATACACAGACGATTATGCTACTGAGGAAATCTTTAAAGGTCCCATGGCATGAAAATTTCACTTTATGAGGTGTTTTAACGTTAATATGACTCCCCCCAGCCTACCTATGGTCCCCAAGTGGTTAGAAATGGTGATAGGTGTAAACCGAGCCCTGGGTATCCTGCTCTGCCTTTGAGAAAATGAAAGCTCAGATGAGCCGATCTGAAATCTTGCTCCTTATGACCTCATAAGGAGCAAGATTCCAGATAAAGGTTACCTCCCCTTTCTCTGCTTTGCCCGCCCAGATAATTTGGCCGACCCATGAGAGAGAGACATCATGGCTTTCAAACGAGCAAAGTGGCAGTTGGTCAAGGCCACACCCCCACCCTCCAACTTGCCCTCCCCCCCCCCCTTCTCCTCCTCAATAGCTACAGACACAGAAATGGCACATCCTAAGGAAAGCTCATTGTGGGACTGGCTCTGTAATTCTGCACCAAGGCTGAATTTCGGGAAAGAGACTTCAGATACAGTATTAGGGGACCACTAAGGTCTATATAAAAACATCCAAAGAGCACCATGTCATGGGACCTTTAAATGTTTCTTTCTCTACAGGTAAACCTGATCTTCCTGATCCCAAAGTGTTGGCCGAGAGGTTTTTTAAGAGAAAGAAATTCAGGCCAGATCCTCAGGGAACCAACCTGATGTTTGCCTTCATGGCCCAACACTTCACCCACCAGTTTTTCAAGACAAACAAGGAAGTTGAAGATGGTTTCACTAAGGCTTTAGGCCATGGGGTGAGATGCATACTGTCTTTTTCATAATTAGTTTTTTGTGTGTTTGACTTTTGAATGTTTTGCCAAATGTAAGTATTTTTCTCACACCAGGTAGATGCGAGCAATATCTATGGAGACAACCTGATACGACAGCTTCAACTCCGGCTTCATCAAGATGGAAAGCTAAAATATCAGGTAATGAAGAAGCTTGTCATTTTGGGGAATGCGTTTATTTGCTTTTTTGCAGAGAGTTAGATGAGGACATCGATATCACTCTCATGTCTGTACTGAGGAGCGATATCAATCTTCTCATCTAACTCTCGACAAGAAGGCAAATGAGCGTATTTCCCAATATGCCATTAAAATATCAGTTATTTCCATCATGATAAAAAACGAATAGCCTAACTCTGCATGATATTACACAAACGTTTCTAAAGGCTTTGTATTGTGGTATTTCATAAACCACCAGACGTTTCTTGCATATCTAAAGGGTGTCAGCCTTGAACAACTTTTACTTCCTCTGTCACACTGACTTCTGAGAATGCTATGGTACTGTCTCCAGACAGCAGAGATAGTGATAAAGTTGTTAGAGAGACAATCCTCACACTCACTTTGACAGCACATTATTGTGCCTTTGACATGCTTGTGATGAAGTTACACTTTCAAGTTTATTGTCATTCGTCTCCTTACAGGTTATGCAAAAAGCAGAAATGTAATATTTCGCCCCTGGGGCAATAGTGCAATACATAGAAACAGGAAATAAAACAAAACAATAAAAACAAGCATATGACAATAGGAGCAGCAAAACTTGAAAGATACATTTGAAAATTAAAGTGTAGAAAGATCAGCGTGTCCGAGTGCTAGAGATCAGTGTTTGAGAGGGAACTTCTTCAAACTATCTTCATCTTAAAGCTTGAAGATGTTGTCTCATAAATAAGACAAGTCTGCTACTTTTACTTTGCACAACAAAGCCAACTATGGCAAGAATGTACATTTATGAAGAAATAGTAGAGCAAACAGGGTATTTAAAAGTTTAAATAGCTCAGAATCAAACCTTAAACCAAAATACTTCTCTCAAATGTGGATTACTATTTTGTGAGATGTACCCTCCTACTGTATCAGAGATCCCTGTGCACATGAGTTATCATGAAAGAATAAAAAGGTTTAAAAACTTTGCTTATACATGCTTTTGTTTGTTGACAGTTGATACATGGTGAGATGTACCCCCCTACTGTATCTGATGTCCCTGTGCACATGGTGTATCCTGAACACTTCCCCCCAGAGAAGCGTCTGGTCACTGGTCATGAGGTATTTGGCCTCCTGCCGGGCCTCACCATGTACGCCACCATATGGCTGAGGGAGCATAACAGAGTCTGTGACATCCTGAAGGCAGAACATCCCACCTGGGACGATGAGCAGCTCTTCCAGACCACCAGACTCATCATGATTGGTGAGAACCTAGATATGTTTACAGTTTAAGTCCAAAGATGGTGTCAGGATCTGCAAATCTTCTTTCTCTGTGACAGATTGGAGCATTTCAACCTACAGTATATCGACCACTTTTAACAGGTTTTTGACCAATAATAGGTTTGTAAAATAATAACTTAAAAATGGATCTTTACACTTTTTTTTTTTCAGTACAGTCCACATAGTAAGTAAAATTGTTTTTAGACTTACAATTGTTTTTGTAATTGATTAATCTGCAGATTATTTTCTCGATCGATCAATCAATCGTTTGGTGTATAAAACATTAGAAAACTGTGAAAAAGTGACTTCATCAAATGTCTTGTTTTGTCCGACCAACAGTAATAATAATAATAATATTTCATTTATTATAATCTAAGACCAAGAAAAGCAGTTCATTCTACCATTTGAGACCTTGGAACTATTACACTTTTGGCATTTTTGTTTAAAAAATAGTTGCCTATTAACTTCAATCAACTAATTGATTCCCTGTTGCAGCTCTAATTGTATGCACAAATTAACAGTTCAAATTTCCATCTTGAAGCTTCTTTATATGTTTTTTATTTCGATAAAGTTAATCCGTGTGTGACATGAAGTGATGACGTTTGTTTTTGTCCCCCAGGAGAGATCCTCAACATTATAATCGAAGAGTACGTGCAGCATCTGAGTGGTTACCTGCTGAAACTGAAATTTGATCCCGCCCTGCTCTTCAGCGTACGTTTCCAGTACAGCAACCGCATCGCTCTGGAGTTCTGCCACCTCTACCACTGGCATCCACTGATGCCTGACAGCTTCCTCATCGACGGAGATGAAATCCCATACTCCCAGTTTATTTACAACACCTCCCTCATCATGCACTATGGGGTGGAGAAACTAGTGGATGCCTTCTCCCAACAACCTGCAGGACAGGTAGATAAGTACCATCTTCTGATTGTATACTATAATCCAGTGTTAGAGTTACAAATGCAGTTTTGTTAGTATTGTTGCTTTTATGGATGTAAAGTTTACCGTCGTCAAGTACTGTACTTAAGTACACTTTGATGTACTTGTACTTTACTTTTTACTTTTTACATGTTACTTTATACTTCTACGTCACCACATTTTAGAGGCAAATATTGTACTTTTCACTCCACTACATTTATGTATCAGCTATATTTAGCCTACTAGGTACTTTTCAAATTAAGATTTTACATAAAACACGTACGATGAGCTTATAAAATGCATTGTTTATTGACCAGATGTTTCCAACCTTTTTGGCTTTTGACCCCTGACAAAAGAGGCAGTTGAGGCCCCTTGTTATGCTTCAGATATTTATCTAACTTCTCAGATGGTTTCATTTAAATAACTGCTCAAGTCCCAAAAAGGTGAAATTATCCAACATTTACAAAGAAAAAGGTTAGAGAAAAGTCCAAAGAAGTAAAGTACATATTTGTTTAATAAAGCTTGTTTTTTTTGTCTTCTTTCCTGCCCATTTAATAATCTAATGTTCCCTCAGATTTGTCATGTGACATTTTGAAGTGGCCCGTCCCCTAGTTTGAGAACCACTGGACAAAACAATCCAGCTGTATATAAAGTATTTAAAACTCGCTCCACCTCGACTAGCTACATCAATAAAATGCTACTTATGCATTTAGGCATCAGTATTAAAAGTGTGTGTTCGACGCCGACCTGCGGTCCATTGCTTCATTTCATTCCCTCTCTCTCCCCTTTCATGTCTTCATCTGTCCTGTGGAAATAAAGGCCTAAAATGCAGAAAAAATTATCTTTAAAAAAAAAAAAAAGATAATGTAATTCATAATAATATGTCAGGCAAGGTTCATTCTTCTGCAGATCTACTTTCTTTTCAGATCTACAGATGTACTTTTGATACTTTAAGTACATTTTGCTGAAGATGCTTTTGTACTTCTACTTAAGTAGGATTTTGAATAGCGCATTTACTTGTAATGTAATATTTATACATTGTTGTATGGCAATTTTTACTTAGGTAAAGGGTCTGAATACTTCCACCACTGAAGTAGACACAGTAGATAAATAGATAGATGACAGGAAATGCTGCACAGGAACTTGTTCCTATCATCTTTCTTTGACTCTTGGTGGTTGCATTTGCAAGACGTCTTCACTGATACGTAAAACCTCGTTATTAAACACCTCTAACCCTCTGGATGCAAATATTGATAATAATACCAATCACATACCAAATGATGACATTTCAGAGTAGCTTAACTCGCCCCAAAGACAACGGACATATAATATATACCATAAACCTCTAAATAAAGACAGAACATATTATATAAGAAAAGGTGCTCTAAGCGATGTCACACATTTTTTAGGCTACATTTTTTGTCACATACAGCAAACATCTCCTCGCTATCCGCGAGCTGCCTGTCCCCTGAACACACTGTAAAAAAATGCAGTCTCTGTAGACAGCCCAGGCTCCACAAATGGCAACAAAAACAAACTGTGCCAACCTGCACCACGAAACATAACAAACAGTCTTCCAGCGTTCCAGCCAATAACCGTCAAGGATTTGGGGGTGGGGCTTGGGAGGGTTAGTTCGCAGAAGCACGTAAGGGAGGGAGAGGGGACAGGATGAGGAGGAGGGAGGGGCGAGCTAGTCTCGTTTTGTTTGAAAATACTTCGAACGTCAACAAGAAGTGCCGTCACCCAACATCGCTTAGAGCACCTTTAATGAATGTCCGTTACATTCCAGCCATTGCCAGATGAGTTGCTACAAAGCTAATTAAGCTAATTAAGACTATCAGCTCCACACAACTCTCTCTGTTTTTCTCTGTATGGTTCAGAAGATTGTGTCGTCCGGTGACTTTCCCGCCCAGAAACTCGAGTGAAAATAATTACCTCTTTTGAAGAGGCAATTGCATACTAGCAACTGCGTGAAGGAGAGGTGGGGGCTGTGCGCGATCACAGAAGGCTTGTATCATGTGGACGCACCGACATTGTTGTTGTCATTACTTAGAATTCCTCATGGGGGCGACAGAAACTACGCACTATAGCTTTAAGTGTTGTTGCCTGCCAGGCTACACGTTTGTTTGACATCTGGCTGACGGTATTATCATTAACAGTTCATTAAAATAACATTGCAGGAACTTCTTTGTCTGTGTTTCAGATAGGTGGAGGTCGCAACTCTCATGCGGTAGTGCTCAAAGTGGCAGAAATGGTCATCAGAGAGTCTCGAGCAACACGTGTGCAGCCCTTTAATGAATACAGGAAGAAGTTTAACCTGAAGCCATACACATCTTTTTATGAATTTACTGGTAAGCACAAATAATATTGTAACTAAAACTTGGTTCTGAAAATGTTTTGTATTCCCCCTTTGCAAAAATCTGTTGCACATGTATATTTGTTAATACAGCAAGCTTATTTAAATTGGATTAAAATAATAGTTGTATTTATATACACTTTTCGAGCTTTAGCACAAAGTGCTTTCCAGATTAAAAGATACACAGAATACTACATGCTAGCGTGGATCAAAACATAAAACAGTAGATATACTTTAAATAAGTGAAATTTGTTTAGCAAACTATGTTTTGAAGTGGGTAAAGGAAAACCGCATTTACACATTCCACATTGTAACAAAGATGATAGTAAGGATATGAATAACAATCTCTGAGTTAATTAAGAGCCGTTTTCTCTTTTCCAAACAGATGACATAGAGATGGCCAGAGGTTTAGAGGAGCTCTATGGTGACATAGATGCTCTGGAGCTCTACCCCGGCGTCCTGCTGGAGAAAACCCGTCCTAACAGCCTATTTGGTGAGAGTATGGTGGAGATGGGTGCTCCATTTTCCCTGAAAGGCCTGCTGGGAAACCCCATCTGCTCCCCTGAGTACTGGAAGCCCAGCACCTTTGGGGGAGAGACGGGCTTCAATATCGTCAAAACTTCCACTCTGAAGAAACTGGTGTGCCTCAACACCAAGTGGTGTCCATACGTGGACTTTCATGTTCCACGAAAAGAGGAGGACACAAAACCAAGAAAATCACCCACTGAACTTTAATGAGTATTTCATTAATCACAATCAGTTTATTACTATACTGACTGTGGGAGACATAGTAGTTGTCAATGTGTTGTAAATTCTTGTCATATTCTCATTCAGACCATATGTATTGCTGTTGGGGAGAAAGGGTGACTTTTATACTACATGTGCTAATGCAGTGGTTTTATTCCTGGCTTCAGTGAATGACATACTCTGCATTTAAGCAGGTCTACCTCCAAAAAATACAGCTGACAAATTCTATAGTTTCCGGAGAATGAAAATTCCTCTAGACCTCGGAGAAGTATTTTAATTTGCTAATGATGAAACTCAGTATAACTTTTTTGTTTGGGTTTTTGTTTTTTCCCCTCTTCTTTTCAGAGTAAAGGTATTGTATCACTATATCTTCTTGAATACCAACAATTAAATTACGTTACTGTACAGATGACCTGTTCAAAGAAGAGAATGAATACACTGTATTTTAAATTGCCAAAAATAAAAGTAAGAAATAGTTCATGAATTATAAGTAATGATCTGCAGACAGTTATTATTGTTGCATATTAGAAGAAACCCATGTCATTTAGGTCAAAATTACATTCAATCAATGTTTATAATCTGTACAAAAGAAAATGTTGCAATTCAAAAATAAAAGTTGGCCACTACACTGGGGCATTGGGGGTTTAAGTGCTTTGCTCAACAGTGGCTCCACATGAGGCAAGAGTGCAGATTAAAACAGTCCAACTCTGTACTATAACAATAAGGACTAGATCCCTCACTGGCTTCCCACATACCCGAAGCCCTCATGTTTTCTCTCCCCACAGTTTTCCCTGGATTAGGATGGCACCTAAATCATGGTTGCATCTGTCGCCGTGGTCCTGCTAGGCGCCCTGCTATGCCGTGCTATGTCCAGTTACGCCCTGCTACGCTCGGCCTACGCCCTGCTACGTCATGCTATGCCCTACTACACCCTGCTATGCCTTGCAGTGCCCTGTTACACCGTGAACTACTACAACAACTACTATTTTTAGTCATAGTTCCATTTTCTTTATTGTGAATAGAATTGCCACTGTTCATCACACCCCAATCAGCACTGGCAGACAACAGCCCACTTGTAATCCTGTAATAAACATCTGTAAAGTGTCTTGAGATAACTGTTGTTATGATTTGATACTATAAATAAAATGTAATGCTAGCCAGTTAAGTTGGTTGAAATGGCCAAAACAGACAAACCAACAAAACCTGTGTGTGTGTGTGTGTGTGTGTGTGTGTGTGTGTGTGTGTGTGTGTGTGTGTGTGTGTGTGTGTGTGTGTGTGTGTGTGTGTGTGTGTGTGTGTTCTTGTTTTTTTCATGATCCCCAGAGTATTAATCCCACTGTCTATAGTGACATTTGTTTTTTTGTGTAATGTCTCAACTACCCAGATAGCAAAAAATATCCGCAAGGCTTCTTTTAGCCGCCAGCCCTAAGCTGTCGGCTATAGGTGCGTCCCGCTGGCGGGGATGAAACGTTTGCCGCCGAATACGTCAGTCCCATTTCTTGCGAGATGCCGAAGGTGAACAGCTGGCGGGCCGACTGTGTCATTTTCTCTGGCGGTTGCCTTTGTCTAATGGACCATTATGGTCTATATGTGAATTATATCAAATAGATTTTTTGCTTGGATGGATTTCCATTATAGTTGTGCTAATTATCAAATGTTAGCATGCTAACATGCCAACACACTAAAACAAGATGGTGAATGTTATGCCTGCTTTGCATAAGCATGTTAGCATCTTCATTGTGAGCCTGTTAGCAGGCTGACATTAGCATTTAATACATGCAGTGCTGTGCTTACAGTACAGCCGCAGGGATACTTCCAACAGGGTCCTATGTTCAGCATGTGTGTATCTTGATATTTCAACATTGTACGTGATACTGGTAAGGGCTATCTTCACAGTAATAATATTGAAACTAAAATTGGTTCTGAAAATGTTTTGTATTCCCCCCCTCTTGTACGTGTATATTTGTTAATACAGCCATTTTGACTTCAATCTTATTTAAATAAATATAAATAGATAAAAATAATTGTTGTATCATATAACACTTTTCAAGCTTTAGCACAAAGTGGAACACATTCAATACATGTAGCCATGCAAGCAAGCAACAAAACTCAGCCAGCAACACTGATTATAGCTCTTTTCTTGAAACATAGAAACCTGTAGCAGCAAAAGGAGTGAGACAAAAAAATAAAATACAATCCAGGGACCCAGGGAAACATGAATTAAACATTTGACCTATGGGAAAAACATTGCTGAAAACATTGAACCATTTGAAAGATCTTCTTAATATTGATGTTGAGCTAGGGACCATATAGGACCCTGGGAACATAGACACGCTCCCCAGCAGCACATGGCTGCACACTCTGTCTAGTTACATTTTTTAAAGTGTTACATAAGTTTTAACCATAGACTGTAACAGTCTATGGTTTTAACACATGCAATTTGAATTAAGAAAAACCTACAGTCACAATACAAAATGGCTAAATGTGATGTGTGTGTTTGAATTTTAACACTAACTGACGGATAGTGGATGCAGATGCAGACGTTGGTGGAAAAGGGATCACACACTACTGTGGCTTTGCTGTGATGTCCCAAGAAGATAGACAGGGCTGCATGTGTAAATTTTGTGTTTACACCTTGTTGTTAATGTGCACTGGGTGGATGTGCATTGACCACACTGTACTGTTGTAGTGGAAGTTTCCTTTGCAGCAGGGGGGGAAATTTCAGAGTTTAGTAAATTGAAACAAATAAGACAGACTGAGACTAAAACCAAGTTGGGTTTTTGTATTTTATTAAAAAAGATATATTTGCAAATATAGGAGCAACATGATTTCATAAAAGGCCGCAGCCCAGTGTGGAGTCAGTTCCTCAAATGAGTGAACAAGAACACTAGGCTTATATGCATCGTCAGAGTGACAGCACACACGCACTTGGCTTGGTATGACGCTACAATTTTTACATGCAATCTGATACACATGAAGACAATCAGAAAAATACAAGAGACATCTTGGAGCCATCTCACCTCCTCCTCCCTGTACAACTTTCACCCCCCAGTTACATCTTAACTGGCATGGGAAAACCTGAGATAGTTTTAGGGTGACCTTGTACTTTTATCGGTTCAGACAAACAGTGCTCACATTATGTTCCAGACTGGACGTCTCAGCAGTTAGAATCAAAATCTGCATGTGGGAAATGAGATCAACTCTTTCATCATTTGTGAGAGAAGTAAAGTACGAATTAAACATAAAAATATAAGGAATTATAGGCTTAAATGTAATTTTCCCATTACACTGTACACTATGCACACTATGGACCCCTCAGGTGAAAAAGAGGGACACACACTAAAAAATACTGGGCTGAAAATAACCCAAATTGGGTTATTCCCAACCCAGTCCCTGGTTCAATATAGGACAGAACACATGCTGGGTTGTTTTGACTTTTTGAACAGGGTTGAAATTTTAACCCAGTACATGGGTTGCTTCGCCTAACCAAAATATGGGTCATTCTGACACCAATGTTGGGTTAATGAAACTCATTACTGGGTCAGGCCCACCAGCCCAAATATTGGGTTAAATTGACCCACTTGTTGGGTTGATATTTGACCCATTCATTTAGTTATTCTTTAATCTATGAAATACCTGTATTTTTAATAATAATAATAATACTAATAGACAATGCATACACTTCATTAATGTCACAGATTTTATTGAACAATATTTAAGTTACTCATTTAAAAGAGAAAAACTGGAATAACCCCCATTCCCTTATCACATGAGCGTTTCCAAAGAAGCAACGCATGGGGCCTACATTACCCCTACCTCATTTCAAAATGTGTATCAAATAAGTGGACTAATAAGCAACAATTATTAACAATAATTAATTTCCTCCTTTAGTCCTTATATTCCTCCTAAATATTAGAAAGAGAGAGAGACAAGAGAGAGAGAGAGAGAGAGAATTCCCTTATGGCATGAACATTTCCAAAAAACAAACGCATGGGGCCACATTACTACTACTAGCGCTAGCTAGCGGTTAGCATTAGTGATCTTTTTAAAAGGTTATATATAATACCTCATATCATAGTGAATTTGTATAAATGTATGAATGGGTATAAAACCACTGTTTATGTGTCACTCCCTCAGAGAATTAGAAATATTCTCCATTTAAATCTTAGCTAGGTATCATGCTACAATATTAGCCAACTAGCTAGCATTAGCGCTATAATATTTGAACTCTCGCTAGCCTTATAGTATGCATGAATCATAGTTAGCTAGAAATCACTATTGCTAACTGGATTATCAGAGCTAAAATGCTCCTCCTATCCGGCAATTCTGACTAAGTGTGGATAATACAACCCTAGGTGTAGACCAACATGAATCAAGATCAAGTAAGTAACCAGTAATCGGAGCTAAAGTCTGCGGTTTGACTGCAAGCAATGTTGTAGTAAGCATAGGCTCATTGCTAGCTTGCTAGCTGTTTGCTTAATTAGCATCAGTGGTAGCCGTTAGAGGGGCAGAAACGGTTGCTTTCGGCAAAGTAAAGTTCTACAGGCTGTCCCGTTATGGAAATAATGATTATTATTATATATATCATAACTAACAACTAGCAAGCTCATGTTTCTGTCGAAGAAAGAGGTAGTTTTCTAAAAAAATGAGAAATGACAAAAGTGTTCGCCCGCCTCGGAGGAAAAGAAAAAGACCATTGGAGGAGGAACCCAAACTTGAATATAACCCTGGGTTAAAAGGATCATTGGTTCGGTTATTCAGATCAAGGAAGATTGAGGCACTGTCCAAAACCATTAACCCAACTGGGTTACTGAAAGTAACCCAATATGGGTTTAATATACATAATACAGGGTTAAACAGCCTCAACCCAGTGGTTGGGTTAATAAAATAACCTAGTATTTTAGTGTGTACTATATAAATTTTATAAAACAGAATTTCATATTAAATTGGGCCTACAATAACATGTGGGGCGGCCTAAAGCCTACACATACCTGTTTAATGGTGCATACAATACTAAGCTATTTAATTCATAATTGTTGACATATTCATATATTTATTCATCATATTTTCATGTTAAAATGTGGAATCCTTAAGCGTAACTGTATCTGTGGATGGCTACCTTATGGCTACTTACCTATAGGCCAGTAAGCCTATCATCAATGTTTGTGTGTAAATTAAAAAAAGATTTATCTTTACAAATAATATTTTGGATTCATGTCAATGTATTTTCATTGTATGGCCCCCCTGCAGCAACTCTGAGGCTGCCTTAGGGGTCCAGGACCCCCTGTTAAAGATCTCTGCAGTAAGGAACAACAGATAAAACTTAATTTTAATTAATTTGTGTGTAGATTGCATCAGTAACCATTCATGTAACTTTGGTGAATTAGTGAATTCATTATTAGTATTCAAACAAAAGGATGGTAAAATGGTAGAATGTGTAACTGAAATGGTAATGTCAGAAAAGTATGGTTATACTGACCTCTGTGGGTTAAATGTTATAAGATTGTCTAGATTTTTAGTCTGTGCACAGGTGAACATTTCAGCTGCTATAGCAACAAAAACTATATTTCCAGCCTGTGTTTCTTGGCCTAATGAAGACATTTTGACATGTCACAGTAAGAAAATCGCAGGTTAAAATAATAAAATGAATGATGGCTGAATTCCATATAGCTGCTTCAGTCTTCTTGTAATATACATCCTGGCCCCTGTTACACTGTCTTGCCTCACTGGGGTATTTGAATAGAAAGGATTCAGCAAAAATGTTGTGATTAGTAATACCTATACTATGACAAGTCAAAATGTCTGCTGTGTAAAAGGCTGTTTACTCTACAAAGGGTGATTCAAAACAATTAACTAATATAATTACATTTTTATTAAATAAATTATAAAGCAACTGAAAACACTCCAAAAGCAGAAATTATCCTAAACAAAAGTATAATAAGTATGTTGGTACATGGTAAAAAAAAAAAAAAACTTCTAAAAATAAATGCAAATTAAAAGCCCCCTTAAATCCCTGATTCAAATCTATCTCATTAATTTAATGTGTGAATTCAGCTACTTATTTACCAAAACTTGGCAACTTGTTAATGCATTAGTGCGTAGTTTCTGTCTCCCCCATGAGCAATTCTAAGTAATGACAACAAAACTGTCGGCATCCACATGATACAAGCCTTCTGTGATCGCGCACAGCCCCCACCCCTCCTCCACCCAGTTGCTAGTAGCCAAGGAGGACACAGAGGATAAAAAAAAAAACATGATGGACTCTTCAGAAGAGATAATTATCTTAACTAGATTTTCTGCGCGGGAAAGTCACCGGACGACACAAAGTTCTGAACATAGTCATACTGAGAAATACAGAGAGAGTTGTGTGGAGCTGATAGTCTTAATTAGCTTTGTAGCAACTCATTTGGCAATGGCTTGAATATAACGGACGTTCATTAATATCAAAAAGTTATGCTCTAAAGCTTTAATTTGTTAAGTCTTCTATAATCATATTTTACAGTCCAATATAAGACCAAGACCTCCATGCAGGAGTTCCACTGTGGGAAAGCCTTCGAGGATTCAGGGCAAAGCAGATGACTTGAAAGGTTTGGTATCTACTACTGCAGATAGTTTTGATTGCATGTGCCTGGCCAAATCAAACTAAAACTACAGGCACTATGGCATAACTGAATATACCAAAGAATACTCTCTCTTTTTTGGAATGTGGGTGAACTGGCCCTCTAAAGTGGAATGTAGAATGTGTCAGTAGAATCCGAACACATCATCATGATTCTCTGCTTTGCTAGTCACAATTCACCTGTTGACTACAAGTTAGACACACTGCTGGCATTAAGAGAGGACAAACGTCAGTGCAGAAATATAAAAAGCCAGGTGTTAGCCCCGCCACATTGAAGCTACATTATCAGTACGGTGCAGTTATTTCTTCAGGATATGGCTTTATGGTTCGTAAGTAATCCTCCCCGTGAGGATATGTCTGTTGAAGAGGAGATTGAGGAAGAGATTGAGGAGGAAATTGAGGAGGAGATTGAGGAGGAGATTGAGGAGGAGATTGAGGAGGAGATTGAGGAGTTAACAGAGGAAGTTGATGAGAAAATAGTGGAGTTTCAGGAGTATGCAGAGGTAGATATTATGAAGGAGGTTCAGGATCAGCCCTCTGTCTCCAACAGAGAAGACTACTCCTACAGTTCCTTCGCAGAGGTAAGAAAAAAAATTACACAAACACACACACACACATCTTAACGTGATGGGATCTGCAAAAAGTAACATATAAGGAGTAAATATACATAATGTATGTATAGTAGAAAAATATTCAAAAACACATCTGTTCATGATTATTATACCACAATTGTGTTAACTGTGTACAGCTGCACAAGCATATAAGTAAATTAAATATGTTAGTGGATAAACCTCTTGATCGTTTAGTTTCTAAACACATTGTTCAAGAGAGAACATCTTAATTAAAAAGACTGCACATGTACTACAAATATTTTTTTTTTTTATTTGTTTAATGTTTTACAGACGGAGGAATCTGAGAGGTCTGAGAAATCGGCTGGTCTTCACAAAGCTCTAGAAAAAGAGAAAAGAGACAAAGCTGCTCTTGAAGAGGCTTTGAGGAAGGAAAAAACATCCCATGCTAAACACAAAGGAGCCCTGAAGCAGGAGCGAAAAGAAAAAGACGCTCTTGCCAAGGCTCTGAGGAAGGAGCAAGCTGAGAAAAACCGTCTTCAAGTTGATATGGAGCACATGAAGGCACAGGTGGCTGATCTCAAGAAGTCACAGAAAGAGCAGCAGCGGAGCAAAGCAAAGCTGAAATCCACAATCACCGGAATGGCTGCTGAGCTTGAAGAGGACAAGAACGTGATTGAGAAGCTCCAGAAGGATCTGGAGGCGTCCTCTTGTCAGCAAGAAAAAGAAATCGCACAGCGTGATCGGGTGAATTGTGCCGAAATCAAGGCACTAAAGGATCGCATCACTGAGCAGTATGATGAAAGTCTGGAAAAAGACAATCAAATTCAATCCCTGCATCTCAATCTTCAGAATCTTCAAAGCGATATTGAATCCAAGGACAACATGGTTTCCTCACTGCAGCAGAAAGTGAACCAGTGGGCCTCAGATCTCAAAGAGGAACAAACTAAAAAATGGTCACTCCAAAGGAATTATGAAGCCGCTGTCTCCCAGCAGCAGAAGGAAGCAGAAGAACTAGACCATCTGACTCATGAGAACCAACAACTCGCTTCTGAAAAAAAAGGGCTGCAAGGTGAACTTGAGGCTGCTGTAAATGAGCGGCAGCTTCATCATAAACATCTTCTGGAAGCCCGAGAAGCTTGCAGCAGACTTGAGAAGGCCATTAAGACGGAGAAAGTTTGCTTCTCGACAGCATATAACAAGATCCAGATCCTAGAGAAGGAGCTCTCTGAGAAGAGTCTGGCTTTAGAAAAGAGCCAGATTGCTGAAAGATTCTTAAGGTTGCTTGTTAAAAACGAGAAGAAGCGCTATGCGCAGTTGGTTTCAGTAAAGCAGGCTGCAGTCGAACCTCTTGCAATCCCTAGCAACCAGCTGAGAGAAGCATCTGCAACCTCAGAACGTCTGATGTACGACATGCAGACTTTGAGGATGGAGAATGCAGACGTCAGAGCTAAATTTAACGTTATGGAGACAGAATATGACAGAATAAGATCTAAACTCTGCTCTCTCTCTGAGCGCCATGAAGAGATGATGTTAAAGAATAATGATATCATCTCTGAGAATAAGTTCACCATCACTAAGCTCCAGTTCATGGTAGATGGTTTCAAAGAGCAGCTGTCAGACAGCAAGGCGAGACAGGCAGAACTTGAAGATGCCTTAAAACAGGACCAGAAACAAAACCCGGAGTTGCAGCAAAGAGTTGATCAGCTCACCTCTGCTCTTGAAAAAGTATGGACCAGGTGTGAGAAGCACCGTGTGGAGCTCAAAGAGACTTTGAAAAAGCAGATTGAAACAATGGAGGAGAAGCAGAAGTTGGCCGTGGCTCTGCAAAAAGCTCACGACAGCTACGCCAGGCTTCAGGAACAACAGTCAAACTATCAGTACAGACACGTCAGTGACACTGAGCTCAGGCTCAACCAGCAGAAAACCGCCCTGGATGAGAGCGCAAAGGCTCTACAACATCTGCAACAGGAATACACACATCTGGGAAGGAGGCACAGCGACATTAATTCTGACTATTGTGAGCTGCTTAAATCTCACAGTGCCCTCCAAATCAGATATGACAGGCTCAGCTATGCACAAGGTAACCCACGACCAGAATTCAGCCCACCGCAGTTCACAGTAAAACCCTAATGTTTTGGTATACACGACATCTATTTCCAGTGGTGTAACATAATTAAAAGTATTCAGTCATACATTCAAAATCGATGTAGTGGGCAGCATGGTGGCCCAATGGGTAGTGCTGTGGTAACCTCACAGCACGAAGGTTCTAGGTTCGAATCCAGGTCGTTCCCGGAACGACCTGGATTCAAACCTAGAACATGCATTTCTGTGTGGAGTTTGCATGTTCTCCCCATGTTTGCGTGGGTCTCCTCCGGGTGCTCCGGTTTCCCCCACCATCAAAAACATGAACTATGTTCTCCAGTCAGTGCCCTTGATCAAGGCACTGGCTCAGATCTGGAGTTGGTCCCCGGGCGCTGTGATTGGCTGCCCACTGCTCCCTTGAGGGATGGGTTAAATGCAGAGAATAATTTTTTGTGGGAGTTTTTCCTCATCCGAGTCAAGGATCAAAGGACAGAGGGTGTCGTGTGATGTACAGGTTGTAATTTTGTGATTTGTACTGGGCTGTATGACTGGAACGTGAAGACTCTCAATCATCCAGGTGACAGGAGATGGGAAGTTTGTTTTTTAATTATTTTAACACTTACTCAAGAGACTTAATCAGCTTTACAGACAGACCTCTGTCTGATGCAGCACACCTTCCTTTGAATGTGATATTCTTTGTGTGTGTGCAGTACTACTAATGTAAGCAATGTCATAAAAAATGTGTTTAATAAACAACACTGTAATTCCAACAATCTCACCACAAGGTCCTTTTCGTTGCTTTTCTGGAGCATTTTATTATATTACATACAGGATTTTTCTGCTGTTTCCAATTTTAAGAATAAACCTTGAATCTCTTGAACTTATGCCTGACTTTCCTTTTAGTTCAGTTGCACATGGCACAGCGTAAATCTTGATGATTGTTTAAAATGGGTGGAGATTGGTGACCAGCAACCTGAGAAGACAAGGCAAAACAATAGCAGTAGATTATTTTAACATACATATTTTTATCCATATGCCTCATTACCAAACATGTGTCAACATATTGAAACGGACTGTGCAGGAAATGAAAATGCACCGTATGATCTCCAGTATGGGCCTGCCTTTCATTATCATATTTGATACTGGCAAGGTTTTTACTTATCCACTCCTACATTTCACACAACCAAAAAAAATAGAGATTATCAGGGAAACAGGCCAAAGTACAGCCATGGTTATAGTTAGAGCTTTTGATAAGGTGATAATGTGTGATGTCTGTATTACATGCAAAAATATCACTAAAGACTTTGGTAGTATTGTCTTAATGTTTATTGATCCAGCCCCTCATATTCTCCTTTGGTTTTAAGAAAAGGTGTTAACAGTCAAGTCGCTTGATATAAGAAAATTAGCATGGTCACTGAAACAAAAAAAAAACAGTATTTTGTGACAGAGTAAAGTATCCTTAGCAGTTTCACTAACAAAGTCAACACTGTACAACACATTAAGTCTTACTGTAGGCCTACTTGAACTAACTAATAACCAATAACACAATATGAATCAGAGTGAAACATGTGATTCCTATATATAATTAATTAAAAAAATGTAATACTAAACATTTTCTCTTTCATGTTTCAATAGTAAAATTAAGAAACGTAGAAACCAAGACTAGTAGTTGTATTCAGAAGTAAACTGCACTACAGTCAAACTGTATAACATGACAGTAAATAATGTAACCACAAGGAGTAGTACAGAAAGTGCTGTACTAAAGCTATGAAATACAGATTCACACAAAGATGTGGATGCTAATACAGAATGTTAGAAATAGTTCAACATCAAGACCACTCATGTCTGTGTGTTAAGTACAGAGCTGAAGTCAGGAGGCAGTTAGCCTAGCTTAGCATTACAACTGAAGGCAGGTAGGTAGAGACATCTAGCATGGCGGGGGAACAGTAAAACACAGTATGTGAGCATTGTTAACTGTTGCAGGAGTGAACGAAACTCAAGTCACGTTTATTAGTTGCAAACCGATACGTTCAGATTACCGTTCACCAAAATGAGCACGTTCAATGAACACTTTTAGTGCATTCATGCACAGTACTGTTTATTAGTGAGTTCAAAATGAGTTGGTAGGTTGGCTACATTTGACATTTGACTAGCTGTTTCCCCCTGCCTCCAGTCTTTATGCTAAACTAATCACCTCCAGGCTCTAAGCCCATACTTAAAAACACAGTAAATAAAAAATAAATTTTACAAATTCTCATCCTGTGCTAATTGTTCAGTTATTATATGCCAAAACATGTCAAAAAAATAATTTTAAATGTTTTTTCATATCAAAATATTTTTGATGGCTTATCTTGAACTTGGATTGGTTACAGTATATGAGGATGTCTTGGACTTGATGATCTGTTGCTACTTACACTGATGAAATCTGGCAGCTGATTGGTCATTCTCCTGACTATTAACTAACGGGGGACTGAACACAGGTGCAGTCACTGAAGTGGAATTAGAGACTGAATTGATATGAGTGCTAGTGCCTACTGCCATTGAAGCAGTGTTTGCTGGGTAAAAGTGGACATCCACTGCCACCGTAGTAAGGCCCAAGGAGACATGGTGAGAAAGGAGCAGGGGAGGGTTGCCATGTGAGATGGTAAGGCTGTGGTGGATGGGTGCTACACATGCCTCAGCACTTTGTAGGGTTATAAAGGAGCGCAGACCCTCCTCACGTCTGGATGGTGGAGAGGGGGAAGGTGAATGGGAGGGTAAGGATGATGGGGGAGGAAAGGCATCCTGGCATTGGCTGCAGTTGTCTCCTCTGTTACTGGTCCAATCCTCAGCACACTGCAGCTGGATGCTGGGCTGCGACATGCTGCAGCCCTTTTCCTCCTCCAGAGAGGGTTCAATCTGAAATAGTGTAATGAAATAATGAAAACGTAATGATCATTTATCTGATTTGATCAAATAAAGGGTAACACGACTGGTGGAATCATGGTCATGGTCATCAGTGGTTTGTAATTCTAATTACACATCAGAAAACAAAAATGTTGGGGAAAAGTGGCTCGTCCAATTTAGCATTACACTTGTATAACTTTCAGACTAACGATGGGCAGTTAAAACAAAAGTGTATCAAAGTTATTGCAGCATAGCCAAAAGTATCATAATTTTTATTGCCTTTATTCTTCTTATTCTTCCTAATCTGGCACCTACTGTATATGTTGGTTGTAGATTTGGGTGTTATTCTAAGAACATTTAATGTAGCCCCGAGCCACTAGCCTCATGCAGAGATAGCGAGTGGCTAAATTGGTCAGCTCACTTTTTTCTAACTTCCAGATTTTTTTTCATTTTCAACTCGCAGTCTTCAACCCCAACTGACGCTGACTCAGTTGACAGTTGATGAGATTTATCTGATTTTGTTTTCTTTGCTACCACAGTGCTACCTCGTTAGTGTAATTTGTTCATGCCCAGAGGAACAAAATTCCCTGTAAATTCAGACAAAAAATATCCCAGTCACCCAGTCATGTCATATGTTTCTGTGTTATCAAACCTTTGTGTCAAGAATGGGTTCAGGATAAGTCTCTACAGTGACTAAGTGATCGTCTAGAGCGGGCTGTGTGTCCTCCTGAAGATCCTCAAACGTAGGCTCCATCTGCACCGTGACCAGGCTTGGTCCTGGAGGTCGGGCTCGGGTGTCTGATGTGTTGGGGCTCTGCTCAATCACTGCCACACAGTCATCGTCTTCAAAAGCTCTATGCAAGAAACACAGCACTTTGGTTTCCTGCATCTTTTACAAAGAGGCAAAATGGAAAAAAACTTGCAAGGCACCATCTCATGCATTTTTTTGGTCCTGTATAATGGTGTATTTACCTGTTTTCATATGTACGTCCTGCAGCTCGATGTTCAGTGTGTCGTATGGGGACCCCTAGATTCCTCTGAACTGTCAAGGACATTTACATTTTAAAGGGATAGTTTGACATTTTGGTAAATATGCTTTTTCGCTTTCTGGTTGAGAGAAGATTGACACCACTCGTATATCTTAAATAGTAATAATATAATATTAAATGTGAAGCTACTGCGATCAGCTGGTTAGCATAACTTGACACACAGACTGGAAACAAGGGGGCACATGAATTACAGTAAACACTTGTTTAAAAAAGTTACCTTTTAATTAGTGAGCATTAGTGGGGCTAGAGGGCAAATTTAGGACAGAGCCAGGCTAGATGTTTCCTCATGTTTCTAGTCTTTGTGCTAAGCTTAGCTAACCGGCTGTATTCTTATATTTAAAGGAACACTCCACCAATTTAGCAATGCATCTAGTATAACATTGTTGGACTCACTATGGACAGTTAAAAAAAGAATAAAAATTGTATGCAACAGAAACTTGCCGCCTATATTACCCACAAGGCCCAAACAGCCAAAAGTTCTGCCATTATGGAGTGTTATGCTAGTGAACAGCTAATCCCTCAAGCGGCTAGCCTCAAGCAGAGATGAGGAGAGGGCTACCTAGTTCTGGTGAGCTCACTTCTCCACAGACCCAGATTTTCAAACTTGTAGTCTTTTTTATTTATCTGGAGCAACAAAATACTTTACACAACTTTTCTTTCAAATATGCAGTAGTATTCCTCAAAAGCTGTAAACACACTTTGATTTCTAAAACCTGTGAGGTTCCACTTTACAAACAGACATAAGAGTGGTATCAATTGTCTTATCTAACTCTCCGCCCTAATGCGAATAAGCATATTAAATAAAAGGTCAAAACAATGCTTGAAGAATAAGGATTTTCTGAAGTTTACCATGCTCAGAATGTGAAATAGTTGTGCTGACAATTGATGCGGCTGAGGATCTCTGACCTGCTCTGCTTGTTGTTGCAAGTTCGTTCTTCTGGACCACTGAATAGAAGGTTACAGTGATGAAGATGAAGGCCAGAGATACACCTACTCCCACCACGATGGGAATGTCATGTTTCTCCAGCACAGGCAACCATGATGGAGACTGCTGCGTTACTCTAAAGTGTAGAAGACAAAACTTAAGTCAAATCGGTTATGCTTTCTTTTGTTGACACTGTACAAACTCCATCTTCACAATATCTATCACTCCACCATATTTTATTTTGACCTACCTGGGATCATTGCTGGTCATAGGGGATTGGGAGGTGTTCCTCTTCAGCCACTCTGTAAGCTCTGTGTCATTGGATGATTTATCTGACTGAACTGGGTCACCTTGCTGGCTAGTATTTAGCTGTACCTGATCAGACACATTGACCTGATGGACAACAGGAATCTCAGGGTACAGTGTTGAAGGATCGGATGTCTGATGTATGGTTGAGATTGAAGGCTGGATTTGAAGAGGGTCTCTGTGTTGGAACGGAAAAGTTTCTGTCTGTGGTAAGGGAGCTTGTGAGTGGAGCAGTGGATGTTGTGTTGGAGATGAAGATATGGTTAAAGTTGGTTTTGCGGGGAAAGGTTGACTGTGAGTTTGGGATTGTTGAGGTTTTGTGACTGGAGAAGGTGGAGGTTGTGTAAAAGGCAGATCATGTGGGATTTTTGATAGCTCAAGATGGAACTTCGGTAAAAGACTTTGAGTAAATGATTGTGGAGGATCAGATTTAGTTATTTGTGAGACGGTTGGTGAAAGCTGCAGATGTGTTTTCTGGTGAAGACGTTGACTTTGGTGTTCGAGTTTGGTTTGAGAAATCTGGGTTGAGGTTGGCTCACGGTAGGATTGGTAAAATTGACTTTTTGTAACCAGTTGGTCAGTTGGAGTTTGGTGCAATTCAGCTTGTGAAACAGAAGACTGGGTGATTGAATACAAATCCAACTTGAGAAAGCCAAAGGGTCCAACCACTGGAGGCTTTGACGTCTCAGTGAAAAGTTTTTTGATTTGACCGGCTAAAGACACAGCACGGATGTTAGAGCCCTGAGTATGAGACTCTATCAACAATTTGTCGCTGACTTGATGTGATGACTGCAATTTTGTACGTGATGATGTTAATGTCAAATGGGATTGACTTTCACTGAGTAGATACTGAAGGGTTGAACCCAAAGCTTCACTGGTGACTACGGATATCTGGCTGTGTGTTATCGGTGTTTCACTATCTGAAATCATAAGAGGATCACTAGTCAGTGGCAGTTGGGTGTGGAGATCTACTGACTGGAAGTTCGGATGTGGAGGAGGTGGTAACATAGGAGGCTGCATCTGTGTGACTAATGGCTGAGTTGGATTGGTTGTTGGCTGATTCAGGCGGTGATGTAAAAGATAGCCAAGTGATGGTTGTGGCGTCTTTAGCTCAGCTACTGCTCCTCTTGAAAATGTAGACAATGTGGTAGCACTGTTAGTTGTTTCATCACAGTGTGATAAGGAGCCTGGAAATAGTCAAAAAAGTTGTTATTTACAGGAAAATGGGTTTTATTGCTGTAACATTAAACTCACCAAAGCAACGGCTTAATCTTGGAGCACAGCAACATTGCTAAATGTACAACAAACAGAGCAGTTTGTAGAGAGTTATCAGGTTGTAAACAAGCTAACAGTGTTGCCTGATTAGCTTTCAAGTGAGAGCACTTGAAATTTCGCTTACAAACCCTTAGTTTACACAGGCAATAGCTGTTTTAGCTTGCTAACGGTAGTGCTTGCTCGGCTACCCCACAGATTCCCTTGGCTTGATCCTCGCCTTGTAGGTCGTAGCAGCTGATCAAGACAGTTTGCATTGTAATTTTACCATCATCCTCAAAATAATGTTGAATTACCCGGGGGCTTTGTTTTCAGCCTGTATGATTGTCTCACTTTTCGCTGTTGTTGCCAAGTTGTACCTATTTTTAGTGATGTTTTTACAAGATCTTGGCAATTACTCTGATGAGTACAAAGTTATCATACCCTATAGAAGGTTTTTTAAAGTACATACATGTGGCCTCCTTATGCTGCGCCTGTACATGTGGATGATGTGTTGTCTCAAGGTGTTGCTCAGCCATAGAGTCACTGGATTGGGACACTGGCAGATCTTTGCTAGTGTCGGTGCTCTAGAAAATAAGAAAAAGACTCTTAATTTCAGGACAAGTGTAACATTTGACACAATCAGAAATGAACTGAGCTACGAAACAAATTATACGCATGTGAGAGGCCACAAATATCAGAGCAGTGATGTTGCCCATTGACAATGGAAAGTCACCACATGTAAAGCGTGCACAATCTAGAATAATTTACAGCTTCTGGACAGAGACAGCACAAGAAACCCCAACATGGAGTCTGCACACTGATTTGGAAGCCAAAGCAGTGTCACCACATAAGCCTCAACAGAGATTTTTTACAAGGTCATTACTCACAGCAGACAAAACCAGTCTTGTCTGCTTGTCTCTAACAGCTGGACGATGTTCAGCTTAGGACAGAGGACAGCATGAAAGACAGTTAGCAAGAATAAGAAACTTGTGCACATGGGGTCAAGATCGCATCTTGCCGTATAACAATGTACTGTAAGTGTACACCTCAAAGTACATGTAAAAATACCTCATGTAATGACAGCACACTAACACACCCACTCTGATTATACTGTGATAATAAGACAAAATATCTTGATGTCAATTTTTTGTAATATGAAGTATTTTTCACTCTGCAATTGAAGACAAAATAACAGTGAAATGATAAGCAGATGTCGACATACCTGTGACAATGAGGATGCTACGTCTCTGATGTCGTCCTGCCCGGTTCTCAGCAGTACAGTAATATTCCCCTACGTCAGAATACTGCACACTGGAAATATGCAGCGCTCCATCTTCTGCACAGACCATTAGATATGAAGTCATAAATCACATCCAGTTTAAGTATTGGTAGAATAAAGTTCATGTTTGCTGCTGAAAACAACTTCTAATGAGAACCTGGTGAAAAACCTAATGAAAATAAACAGCTCCAATCACACTTTGGACTCACCATCAATGTGTCTGTGCTCAGTGGGACTGATGGGGGACTGTGTCTCTGCTCTGCCCCTGGTCCAGGTATATGTGATGGGCTGAATCCCTACAGCCCTGCAGGGCAGAACCGCTGAAGCACCGATCCTGCAGCTCACTTGACCTACAATGGTCACTATGATGGGACTCACTGAGACGAGAAGAGGAAAATTAAGTCATATTTTGCATTGTATGAAAAAATAAGGCATCCTCACTTCCCCTTTATGTGCCATAAGATCAAGAAAATGAAATTGGCATAATTTAAACACAATTATATCATTATTGTACCAATTTCAGCAATATAATAAACTTCTATGACATGTGGCAAGCATTATGTACAAGGAAATACAATTTTGTGCCACTTGATGATTGTTTTGTGCACAAAATACACTTTAAAACGATGTCACATTGTATTTTTAGAAGGTCTGTAAGGAGAAATGCAATGTATTTGACTTATTTTGCTCCCACAAAGACTATAGAACAGATGTTCCTCTATCAAAATAAGCCAACAATACTGCTTTATTTAAATTACCAGCAACTCTCAGCATTGCTGTCTTATGGCTGTGGCCCAGAGTGTTGGAGGCCTCGCACGCATACACTCCCTCATCATAGCTCCTGGCTGAGTGGATGTAGAGAGTGGCATTTCTCAATCTGTATGAGAAAGATGTAAATGGTCATATACTATAAGGCAGTTGTTGATGTACTTCATGTGGTTTTGCTAGTGCAGCAGCAGTGGTGGTCAAGTATTGTAATAAAATACAATTGTGAGGTTTTTCCTGAAATTCAGCCTTGGTGCAGAATTACAGCCACTAGAGCCAGTCCCACAATGAGCTTTCTTTAGTATGTGCCATTTCTGTGTCTGTAGCTATTGAGGAGAGAGGGGGGGCAAGGTGGAGGGTGGGGGTGTGGCCTTGTCCAACTGCCACTTTGCACGTTTGAAAGCCATGATGTCTCTCTCTTATGGGTGGGCCAAATTCTCTGGGCGGGCAAAGCAGAGAAAGGGGAGGTAACCTTGCTCCTTATGACCTCATAAGGAGCAAGATTCCAGATCGGCCCATCTGAGCTTTCATTTTCTCAAAGGCAGAGCAGGATACCCAGGGCTCAGTTTACACCTATCGCCATTTATAGCCACAGGGAGATCATAGGCAGGCTGGGGGGGACGCATATTTATGTTAAAAAACCTCATAAAGTGACATTTTCATGCCATGGGACCTTTAATGGTAATACTTGTGTATTTTAACTAAAGTAGAATTTCGGATTACCTTTACTTAAGTAAAGGATCTGAGTACTTCTTCCACCAAAAAAAAAAAAAAACGTCTTTCCTTTTCAAAAGTCACAACACATTAACATACCCCAAAATGATCTTGCCTCCAGTCTGCTTGGAGTGGCCTCTCTTCACCCAGCTGATGGAGGGCAGAGGGTGACCGGACACTTGACACTCCAGCACCACCCGAGCACCCACAGGCACCGTCAACATCTGGGGCCACAGTTTCACTGATGGAGGGGCTGCCAGGAAGAGAAAAAAATGACTCTTATTATACACATAGATGAAGCAACCATAATGGTGGGTTTATTGTAATGTAATACCCAGCACAGTCAGGGTTGCTCTTCTAGAGGTGAGAAATCTTTGAAGGTGGATGTTGGAGGCCCGGCAGAAGTAGCTCCCACTGTCATACTCCTGGACACTGCAGAGAATAAAGTCAAGACACGTGCTTGTAGAAACCTTGAAAGCCTGAAATGTGGCGATGATCAAAGGAGTTTACATTATTATTAGGAACAATATTGCATATTGTCATGCTCTCAACTACAGTACACTGATGTACAAACTACATTTTTTAAACACGTGTCTTTAAACACACGGACGCACACACACACACACACACACACACACACACACACACACACACACACACACACACACACCTGTGGAAGAAGAGGTCTCCATTGGGCAGCACAGTCTCATGAACTGACTGAGTGAGAAGTTGGTTGTTTTTAAACCAGGACACCTGTGCTGCTGGTCTGCTGTATGGAGGCCTGCAGGTGACTGTAACATTTTCTCCTCTCTTCACTGTCAGGTTTACAGGCTGCTAACGAAACTCCAGTCCATCTCTGGAAACACAACATGTGCGTCACTTATTAAACCACCAGCATCAAGGGTCATGTCCTGTCACTCACTTAAACTCACTCACTGCTAAAAATGCGACATTAAACAATTTACTGCAGACATTGGCACACAGTACCAGCTGGATGGAGGAAGGCTGGCTGTGACTTGATTGACTCTTTCTGGTTGGATGCTTCACAGTGATACGAGCCCTCATCCTCCCTGGTCACGTTCCTGGACACATCCAGAAATGAGGTTTTACATTCTGTCTGGCAGGAGTATAAAGGCTCCAGACAGCATGAATCACAACTGGTTACAAATGTGATATATAAAGCATATTCCTGATCAAACCCAATGCAATATACTGTATGTATCATTTTTACAGTGTTGGTTCTTGGTTCATCATTACAATTTGACAATAAAGGATTAATATTCCTCTTGTCCCGTTCAGTGTTGGACCTGAATGTGAGCAGCTGTCCATTGTTCTGGAGGCTGAACGAGGCCGAGCAGTTCGACAGGAGGCAGCCGTCTTTGAACCAGTGCACCATGGGAACAGGGAAACCACGAACAGCACAGTGCATGGAGACCTCTGTTCCTATAGCAACAGTGATGTTGTTAGGGCCTTGGATTATCTGCAGCCTTCTAGGGACCCCTGCAAGGTAGATTGACAACGCTTTAAGATATCAACGCCACTGCAGAAAATATATGTACTTAAGTCGTTTAATGTAGCACTGGGTTTTGAAAAAACTAGAATCAACATAATTGGGAATGGATAATTTTTCTTGCTTCCAATTAGATTTTCAGAGATATTTTCAATTAAAGCAGCATTTTTTGTGATACTAGTGATCTGCCATAGTGCAGTAACTGCTTTGAAGAAAGAGGAATTAAACACATTTTTCAGTGACATTGGTGTGTTTATTTTTGATGAATCCAAAATGAAGGGATTTGCTGGTTTGAATTGACAAATGTAAGAATAAAAAAAATAAATAAACTCACCCTGCACAGTTAGTTTAGCTGGGTTGCTCTTCTTGTCGATGTTCAATGAAGGATTGTGTGTGACACAAATGTATATCCCATCATCCTCTAATGTTACGTTGAAAAGATGCAGAGTGCCTGAGATCTTCTTCTGGTTACCCCCTCCATACTCACCCTGAACATGTGAACAACACAGTTTGAAGCATGCAGTAACAATACATCTGGCTTGGGTCAAAAGGTACAAAAGAAATGTTTCCCACAGGTAAAGTGGTATTCGGAGCCCTTCTAATAAGCTGTTCAAATCCATTAAATTGATCAGTCCAAAGCTGCACCAGTGCTCACCTGAATGTGTCTCCCTCTTGTGACCAGAGTCCCATCTTTGAGCCAGGTGATGCTCGCTGGAGGTGAACTTTCCCCTGACACACACTGGAAGAAAACTCCCTCTCCTTCTCTGACTGTCTGGTCCTGGGGACTGAAGAAAACATCCTCCAAACCTGGAACACACAGCATATAAGGAAATGGACGATGAATCACTCTGTTGGCACTATGCAAGATGTTTAGGGACAGCAAACATTTAGTGGTCGGACTAATTTATAATAAAAAAGGTACTTAAACTCACCCATTTGGGATGAGACTGCCAAGCACGACAGGATGAGTAAGCAGAGGTGGGAAGTCATCTGCGGGAGCCTCCAGATGGAGACACAGACATGCATCCTACTGCAGAGCTCCCTGAGAGGCATGAGGAAACCACCATACAGCATCATCCATGGTGTCAGCTGGGAAAATGTGCACACATAAAAGACAAGGCAGAGTTTGAATTTGAAATGTGATCAATTTCAACCCTTGCTGGACTTACTTTTTGACAGCTCTGTAGTGTCTAGTCCTAATCAGGCAATTGACACACTAAAAATTAACCCCAAAGCACCCAGAGCACATCTATAACAACATTACATGGCTAAGTAATGAACCGTTTAATGCATATGGTCACATATCAGATACAGAGGTACACAGAGGTACAGATGCAAAGAAGAACTGTTGCATCATGTTGAAAATTACATGTTGCATTGTTTTGATGAGTTAGTGTTTTTCATCAGCTCTGCACTGGAGCCACACACCCCGGTGAGCCCAATATGAATACTTCTATTAGGAAGCAGTTAAAGGGATTTTGGTCATAATAATTTTTCACATACTAAATATGACTAGGTTCAAAATAGAGCCAATTTAGGTAAATATAGCACTGTTGCACTTTTGTTCATATTTCTGATGGGTTATTAATATGGTTATTTTGACCCAGTGTTACACACACAACAACAATTTTACATTAAAACTGTCACAAATTAATTTAGTAGTACAAAAAGATGTGCATTTGTCATTTAGAACTGCAATACACATATTGACAACAATCAGTAAAAGGTAGTGACTACACAAGCTGTAGTAGATTATAACAGTTTTCAACTATACTGGCTATATTTACCAACATTTTAACCCAGTGACTTTAAGTCTGCAGCATGATGGGAAAATATGTGAAAATGTTAGATATTCTCCGCTGATATGATACGACTTGATCCCTCTTTTTTCTCATAAACACTCACTGCATTACCACATCTTATACAACAACACCACTGAAGCTACCGTATGCAAAGATTCAGTTTGATCAGTTTCTAACAAATGTATTCAGCAGACAATCTCGCTCTCTCTCTCTCACACACTCTCTCTCTCTCTCTCTCTCTCTGTCTCTCAGTCGCTCTCCCCCTCTCTTGCTCTTAATGCCCTCCCCTCCCTTTTCCCCTTGCTTCATTCCCATTTTGGTTGTGAGTCTGTATCACCGCAGCAAGCTCAGCTTTGTCCGCTCTAGTCTCTTGAATTGGCCCAGCCAATTTATAGAGCTCACACTGTGGCCCTCCACTCAATGAAAGTGACATGAAAAGAAGCTTTGTACTATGAAGATCAGTTATTGGTCCTCTGCAATGAAAGCTACCGCCTGATCACATAGGCTTTTATGATTCTCAATATGGCCGTGTAAGGGCTGATCCTTTATTGTTTTAAACATGCCACAAATTTTGTGTAGGCCTATGCAATGCTGAATTTGCACAAGTAAATATTATAGATATTGAAACATGCCAAAGACATATTTTGATATCAAGAGGCTCATTTATGATTAAAATTAAAAGGGTTAAAATTGAATGTGTAATGATGAAAGTTAAAAGGTTTGGTGTGCTTTGCAAGAATGTGAACACTGCAAAGAGAGCAGGAAAAACTGTATTATCAGAAGGAGACTGGATATTAGTCAGGTTTCAGCAAAATGTAGCACACATTTTAACTAAAATTTCCAAAAAATCAGCAAAAGAAAATGCTAATTCTATTATGCACATATTAGGAGTTGAGCACATTAAGACAAATGGCTGGAGACACTAAAGAACTAATCTAAATCTGAATGTCAACCAAACCTCAAACTGTGGAGAACCATGTAGAAAACATGATAATATGGCATCTATGTTTGCTACAAGATTTAACTTTTATTTTTTGAATTTCTGGTGTTTCCACTCCGGCATTGAAAATGTGTACAAAAACAAGTGGGTGGAAACTCACTTATTGTGTAGAAATCTGTTGTCATACTACTAATAATAATAATAAAACTTAAACGTTGTCTCCGCTGCAAGGTCTCAAAGGCTTAAATACAAGATGTTACAATCTTCTGAATTTTTTCAAACAATATGATTTGTTCTTAGACAATATCATCCATCTCTAAATTAGATTAGAAGTATATTATATTACTAGCAATCATACCCAAAATAGCAAGTTTATAGTCATAAATATCACCACATTGTATAATTGTCACCTGGCCCTATATGCATATTATTCTTTTAGAGGACAAAAGAAATTGCAGGTTTGAAAAAGGTGTAAAAATAAATAAATAGTGGAAATAGCGAAACCAAACTCCCTCCAGTGATGACATGCTGGAAAGCTTTCTAGCTTGTGGCTGGTTATACTCACATAATGTTAAGAGCCTGTGGGTGTGTATTTGTTTGACTCACAACAGATCATTTACACTGTTTAGCATGTCATTACGCTGTTTTAGCCCACATACTGACTCATATGCTCTTTTTTTTAAATACATTGTCAAAAGCATTTGACAATGTATTTCATTTTCAAAGGCATAATATTGTCAAAGGCATAATATTAATTATTTTCTATTTACCCAATTGTATAAAATAATGAGTGGAGATTCTGAATTTGTATCATCATTGAATGCAGTCCAGCCTATTGCATTGTCCTGTGTGATACTGGGACAAAATGTAATGCTTATCATGTTGTTGCATTTCTCCAAAAGTTGTTGTAGTCTTCAAATAATGCAAAAATCTTAAAATAAAATAAAATGTCACTGTTGGGTCAGTCTCTGGCAGGTACTTATAAGGAAGTGGTTGCCTGTAAACGCGACTAAGATGGGCTCCAGCTCCAGTGAATGAGCTGAACTATCACTTCAGATGAAGTGGTCAGTCATCTGGAGATATAATTTCTGTTTGAGCGTCCATAACCTGAACCTCATCACCAGCATTAGAGTACTGTTCAACTGAAAAGCTGAAACTATTTTTAATTCTTTAAAAGCAGATCTCCATTCATTTTTTTATGTCATTTATTCAGTTTATATTTGTTAGTAGTACATATTTGAAATACTCTGTCTTTTATTACCTGTAAAACTCACCTGGTAATTATTTTTCTTTGTTTAGTTGTATTGTATAAAGGGTACTCAGAAAAAACATTTGCAAACTTTAGCTTATATTGGTTTGAAGTGTTTTTAGTCTATCCACACTACTACTACAGTTTAAGCACAGCACCAAAAATGAATTAAGCACGGTATACTGCTTGCGTGCATTCAATAGATAAGCAAGAGAAATATAAATTCAGTGCTGGTTTCTATTAAGTGCATTCCGTGCAACTAAATGAGAGCTGCTTTTTGATGCTTTGCATGGTTGAAAACAAAAAAATTATTAACAGCTGAATAAATACAGCACACTACACAGAATGATCAAAGGACTACTACTAAACTAAACATTGTATACTATTTCGCAAGATATTAATGTTGCAACACTTTGTTATCCACTCCAAAGAAAGACTAATGATACTTACTCTTATGTGTCCAAAGATTGTTTCTGTGTTGCTTTGTTTGTTTGCAATCAGCCCATTCGTCCTCAGTCAGTTTCTGTCTGTCTGTAGTCTGTGGACAACCTTTTTATTCCCGATGCATTTGCAAAGCTTCCAGCTGGGAGAGAATACAACAAGCAACAGCCGCACGCATATTCTAGACAATCTACACCTCCCCTTCACTCACTCACATACACACATGCACGCACACGCACACATACACACACAGCATTCTCATTCAAAGCCAACAGCTGTAATTAAGCACAAAACCACTAATTGTGTACTGTGTTCATTATTTAGACAGTAAACAGAAGCAAAAATAATAAAACACTCAATGAATTAAAATGTGAAGCTAAACCGCCAATAATTGTAGTGAGCGAAGAAGCATGACATCATAAAATGTGTATCTGTATATATACTATGTGTAGTATGTGGACACATTACACACATGCAATTTTTGAACACATCATTCTTAAACTGTGAAGAATAATCTGCTGCTACAACCTTCACTGTTCTAAGAATGTTTTATGTTGGAACCTGGCTGCAGAGATTTAGCCACAAGAGCAATCGTGAGGTCGGACACTGATGTTGGGCAAATTAGTCAAAGTTCGGTCAAGTTCTTCCACACCAAACTCTGGAAACTATTTCTCTATCGACCTGGCTTTGTGCAACAGGGAAGAGCCTTTCTCCACACGGTTGCCACAAAGTCGGAAGCACACTGTTGTCTAAAATACGTGCAGCATCATTGTGTGCTGTATCATTAGGATTGACTTTAATTGAAACTAAGGGGTCCAAACCAAACCATGAAAAACAACCCCACAAAGGTACACAAAAGCATGTGGACAGGGGCAAAAAAGTGTATATTGTTCAATTTGATGTTGGAATAAACCTATGTTACAACATCATTAAATGATCTACAGCTGAGATGTGTCAATTTTATGTGTAAGTAACTGTTTCCTCTTAAATCTACGTTAATGGAGGAAAATAATGAGTGCTGCATCAACACTCAATCAATCTATGGAGAGCATTTCAGGACAAGCATTTAGGAAGGTGGCCCTTTTTTATTAACGCAAATACGTCACTGTAAAATATGTCTATCATAACAGGTCACTCAACTCATATGAAAATCATTTTCTTAAAGTACTCTTAAACAAAGCAGTTGTAGCTGCAGCTGTCCACTTGCTTGTTCTTTCTCAGTATCACATGACACCGTCTTCATCAGCAGATGGAGTCTACATTTTATTGTTTGAACACACAAAAGCAAAAATGCACCACCATGAAGTTCACATTTGTGGTTATGAGTGAAAATATCTCAACAACTATTGGATGGATTGCTTAGAAATTTGGTAAAGACATTGATGTACACCCTTTAGGACGACATGTAAAATGGTTGTCCTATGACATCATTAGGTCAAAATCTTAATTCACAATACTTTTTAAAATACCTGCAAAACCGATCTTCCCATCAGCCTCTACACTTTGTGTAATTAGCAAATATTAGCAAGCAGCTAACATGCTAAACTGAGATAGTGAACATGGTAAACATTACACCTGCAAAACATCAGCATGATAGTATTATCATTGTGGGCATATTAGCATGCTGATGTTAGCATTTAGCTCAAAGCAGCACTATACCTTACAGCCTCACAGAGCTGCTAGCATGACTGTAGTAGACTAGTCTCATTTCAACCATAAAGTGACCTCTTTTTAAGACAAAGGGGGAGAGGAGCACATAAAAAAACAGATTCATGCAGTGGCTTCAATTTCATTTATTTACATGGATGGCTACAGCTAACATAGTCTTGCCACATGTCTGCTGTGGCCAGATGAAGTCCTTGCAAATGTAAATTGACAATCCATTCAGCATAATCAAATGGAAATTAAAGTACAAATGCACCGATTTATAATCTATGCAGGAAGGGTCATTTTAATTAAGCAGACAAAGACTGATTTAGCAGGCGAAATGTAACATTGTTGGGTTCAGGACATCAAACACATACATCCACCAAAGGAGGTGTAGTATCAGAGTTCTCCCAAATAATCTGTGTTATATAATAAAAAAGGTTTTCTTTGTGGTAGACCCACTGACTCTTGTCAATGCTGAGAAAAGGTGCAATATAGAAGTAATTGTTGACATACTGAGATATATAGATTATTATATAGCCTATTATTCTTTCACGCCACATGGATGTAGAATTCTGTCTTCTGACTGCTGGATATCCTCGGCCTTGTCTCGCATACACTCCTCAACACTTGTGAAATGTGTACATTTTACTTTTTCACATATATTTAAAATTTTTATCCTTTATATTCCTTTTTTTCTAATCCTTAGTCTTTTAGCACCACCTTAGGAGCATGTCACATTGCATTCCACGGGGAAGTAAAGCCAATCTTAAAAAAAAAAAAAAAAAGAATTAAAGAGATTTATTGTCAACCAGAATTACATACCTGACGTAGGGAGAGCACATTTACAGCAGATATAATTGAAAGGTTCAAATGAATAAAGGAAATGTGAAATTCTTAGATTTTCCAGAGATTGTGCCAATAGAAACCCTGGCCACGTTCCTGCTTTCAAATTCATAATAATAATAACATTTACAAATACTTTCCTGATGTATCATAGGGACTCTGATAGCCATGTGGAATTTAATTGAGCTGAAAGATGTCTGCATTTTGGAGTCACAACAGCAGCAGGAGATTCAAAGAGATGAACGGTGAAAGGAGGAGGAGGAAGCCTGGAGTGATGAAGATGGGCTGGGCAGCGCCATGCAGCTTTGCTAAACAGAGGGTCTGCTCCAATGTTTGGTGAGTCTCAGCACTAATGCCTAGAAAACATAAGACTGTTGTTGGGACAAAGACATAAAAACAGGATTTGTTTCGTAACGTCAAACTTCACCTTACCGTGTTGGGACCATTCCTTCCAGACGTGCAGAAATTCAGTGTCATTTCCCCCCCCAGAAACTGTGTTAAATGTGAAACAAATGGCTATTCAGAACTTCCATTCTAAAAATGTACTACATCCAACAAAGAGATGACTCTCTGCTCTTACCTTTGTGTTCTGTCAGCAGATGTCTTAAATCTCTGAGAGCCTGGGTGAGGTTCTCCAGTCGATGCTGCAGGTGGACGTTCTCTTCTTTCAGTGTGTGGATGGTATCATGGAGCTCATAGGCTGAGCTGCAGCCTGAAAGCTGAGAAATCAACCACAAAACTGTGGTGACTTGCAAGATGGAGAGCATTGCAGTAGTAATTGGATGTCATTCACACAGTCCTGTTAAATCTGCCTGCAGCTCCAGAATGTTTTAAAATCAGGTGGAAGTGGCAACGTTATTGAAAAGCTGGCCTATTTCTGTGTCCAAATTGATTCAATGATGTGCAGCTAAATGCTCTTGCCTGCGGACCACTCTAACAGATCAATTGTTCTGTTTTGGATCCCAGAGCCCAAATTAGAGAGACTCAGATAGAATTGTTTACGGGTTAATACATCTTCATTTTTTGCAACTTTCAGTGAGCACACTATTTCAGACACATGAGCCAATCACAAATGACACAAAGGGGATGAAAAGCACAAAGGTTCCTTTTGATAAATAATACATTTTCCTATGTATATTGGACTGAATATGCAGATCTATTTATAATTATAAACCATGTTTTATTTTGATATGCTTGTGTTATTTACTTTGGTTATTTTAAGTGTTATTATTATTATTATTATTATTATTTCAATTTGTTTTTAATTATTTTTTCTACATATTTTCAGGTTAAATTCTTCTGGGAAATAAGACTTTTTTAAACTATTGTTATCATTATTATTATTATTATTATTATTATTATTATTATTGCCTTCTATTTATTTCTAAGAATAAGTATAAAAAGAGGCTAAAATAAGGTTAAAACCATTAAAACATTTACAAATGACAGAGGAGTTATTTATATAAATTATATATATATATACATACATATAAATAACGTCAGGTTTCGTTGTATGGCACCATTGCAAAACGAAGGTTAGTCCAAATAAAGAAAGCAGTTATTGTTTGTTTGTTTGTTTGTTTGTAGGGTGTGTCTGCGGCGGAAGTGCTTCAGAAAACTCTCATCATCATCCGGGTTACTTCTGGTCACACAGAGAGGACCCAAGATGGCGACTCACATGTCGAGGTATAGAAGCTGGAGTCGTGTTCAAAGGTAATGCACGTTTAAAACAAATGCTCTTAAATGGTCGCCAGACTTGAGTTAAATACATGGAAATAATATTGTGCAGCGTCATAACTTTTCTACGTACTCATGACCCAAGATTAGCTTACACGGTTAGCACGATGCTAAGTGTTAGCTGTCAAACTGTCAGCCTGTAACGTTAGTCTTTAGATGTCACTGTCAGGATGGCTAATGGGTTACCCATTACTGGGGAAGATTGGTTTCAAATATGTGGTGGAAAAAAAGTTCGGATCTTACCGTCAACATATTTAATCACAAACAAACCTCGAGGTGTCTGTTTTAAACTTCTTCATCGGTTCTATCCAGCAAAACATTACTTGCAAAGACTAAAAAATGGCATTGACATTGACTGCTCTTTATGTGGAGTTCATCGTGAAACAACCATATACTTAGACTGTCACTTTTTTGAAAGACTTTGCCCAACATATCTGCTGTAACATTTCTGTCAACTTTTCTCTGCTGTACAGAGACGTGCTGTTTGGTTTTTATGATGTCTGCATTCTAGAACTAAAACAGTATTACATCATCAATCTTTTTGTTATCTTGGCAAAATTTCACATTCACAAAAGTAAATTCTGTAACGGAAAAGCTCTACTTAAAATCTTTATGAATGACATGCTACAATACCTACAAACTATTCAGCACTCTACAAACCCTGAAGCCTTAAAGACTCTTAATTGCATGAACTGCTAAATTATTTATTGTATTGATCGTCATATTTTTTTGTTTTCTTACTCTTTCATATTTTATATACCTCCTAACCCCTGGTATATATGAATTTTGGAATTTGACATTGTACTTGAATTGCAATAAAGATAAATAAAAAATAAAAATAAAAAAGAATTAACCACCAGTATTTCAGAGGTTGGCAGATAAGGAAGTTATATTTTTGGTGATTTTCTTGGTCTTTTCATTTTGTTAGACTTTGATTAACACGCTGAGCTAAATGTTTGTTGATAGTTTCAATATTAGGTTATGTATTTGGATCAAAGTTTGAGAAGTGCCAATTCAGCTTTAATTACGTGTTAAATTCAGATTAAATGGCTTTAGTATTAGCCGGAGTATTTTGGAGTCTGATTCTATTCTATTGCTGTGTTATACATCGTGTTATACTATGTTACTTACTACCTTTCATTTACCATGTAAACTTGATCTCATATCCCATACTTTATCATAATTGGAACATTTTATGCTATATTATGTGTTACACTGATTTTGCAATATTAATTAAACTACTGGCAACTGAGTGTAACTTCTGCACTGTTTATTCCTTTGACACTAAATTGTTTTTGCACCACTTAACAATGCATAACAATATAGAAAGTAGAGATGAGCAACACGTTTTAAGGAAAAAAAAATAAATCAAATGAGTGGAGGAACATAATGTTGCTGAGAATAGGTTAAAGAAACCTTGTTGTTGCCTTGTTGTTCTCAAAGGTTTGGGATCGCAGCTTACAGAAAGTACAGCAGTGGCAGCCGATACCCAAATATCTCCCTCTCTGCACCGCTGCCTGGGATCCCCAAGCCAGTGTTTGCATCTGTACATGGTCAGGAAAAATATGAGACCAAGATCACTACTCTAGAAAATGGCCTCAAAGTCGCCTCCCAAAACAAGTTTGGTCAATTCTGCACAGTTGGAAGTAAGTCGCAGCAGTGATATGCAAATTATAATATCCACTTGTCTTCAGGATCTGGCTGAAGTGGATAAAATGTGTTTGTTTTCTTTCTTATTTTTAGTTTTAGTAAATTCTGGATCCAGACATGAGGCAAAGTATCCGAGTGGAATAGCTCACTTCATAGAGAAACTTGCCTTTTCTGTAAGTAAAACAAAGTAAAAGACCACACAATTAAAGGTCAAGGAAGTTGAGGTGTGTAAAGTAATGTTGTCGTTTTTTTTAATCTTTAGTCCACAGCTCAGTACGGGAGTAAAGATGAAATTCTCCTCACGTTGGAAAAACACGGAGGGATATGTGACTGCCAAACGTCAAGGTATGTAGGCTCTTAGCCTGTCTCAATGTTACAAAATGTAATGTTTGTGTATTACTACCTTCCATGTGTGAACTAGGCCTTTCTTCTGTTGTAGAGTATGTGTAAAAAGCTGTTGTTTGTGTGATATATTGTTCATTTTGCTCCGCAGGGATACCACCATGTATGCAGTGTCTGCTGAAGTTAAGGGTCTGGACACAGTGGTCAGTCTTCTCTCTGATGCTGTTCTACAGCCTCGCCTGCTGGGTACGGCCATTCTTATTTGAAATGACAAATCCATGGGCACTGTGCCAAATGTCTGTCTGTCTCCACTGCCTGTCTGAGATGATCTGTTTGTTTACATGCAGATGACGAAATCGAGATGACCAGAATGGCGGTACGCTTTGAGTTAGAAGATCTAAACATGAGGCCAGACCCTGAACCTTTACTCACTGAGATGATCCATGCTGTGAGTCGCATCATTTGTTTAGATCCTCCAACCCCAGCTCTCTGTGAAAGTAAACAAATTGATCCATGACTTTTTAAAGGAGCACGGCGACCTTACTCACCGTATCCCCCAGAGTTAGATAAGTCCATATATACCCTTCTCATCTCCGTGCGTGTTGTAACTCTGTCTCACGCACCCACCGCTAGCCTTGCTTAGCACAGATCCTGGAGTGGCGGAGTGATATTACTCCAACTCTGAGCGAACTCCAGGCGAACTCTCTGCTCCTCACCACGGGGGTTCTCAGGTGCTGCGAGCAAATCACTCCGCCCAAGTAGCAGAAGTAGCAGTGCTTCGCCTTTCTGAGAATATAGTTCCCAGTTTGTATACAGTTAGGAGACGGCTGTGACTCATGTGACCTTGTTATTTGTACACCCTGTGACTATACAAATCACAACATGTAAACTGGAACATGTTAGCGTTATTTTGTCACTTATTGGGAGCAGTAGGCTAATTGGAGCCGGTTACCTCCAGGATCTGTGCTAAGCTAGGCTAGCAGTGGGAGCGTCAGTCAGAGTTACGACTCGCACGGAGATGAGAAGGGTGTGTATGGACTTATCTAACTCTGGGGGATACGGTGAATAAGCTGAAGTCCCAATAAGTCGGCGTGTTCCTTTTAAGCATCAGGGCTGTTATTATGTAGCGCCGCTGTAACTGATCAGTTAATCGATAAGTATGCTGTTGATTAGTTGCTTAATTGTTTAGTATGTGTAATGTCAAAAATAACAAAAAATATACCATGCTTTATATCAACTGCAGTATATTCTGTATATTCAGTATAAATACAGTCTGAAACTGAATTTATAATAATATGAAACAAAGAAATGCGACCTAATTTAGCTTTCCCTGGAAAAGAGGAGCTGTAGCAATGTGCAGTACAAGAAAAATATGGTGTTTTTTGAAAATTAAACCATGTAAACATATTCTAAATACAATTATGAACCTGAAAATGAGCATAATATGAGCACTTTAACAATATTGTAACGTATGGTAATTGTTTGCTTCCAGGCCGCATATCGAGGAAACACGGTTGGACTGCCTCGCTTTTGTCCTGTAGACAACGTGGACAAGATTGACAAGAAAGTGCTTCACAGCTACCTGCGTAACTACTACTGCCCCGAGCGGATGGTGCTAGCCGGAGTGGGCATCGAGCACGAGCAGCTGGTTGAATGTGCCAGGAAATACCTGCTGGATGCGAAGCCGGTGTGGGGAACAGGTGCCGTGGCCAACGTGGACCTCTCTGTAGCACAGTACACTGGTGGCATCATCAAGGTGATTTCTCGGTCGTTTCGTTTTATTTCCAGTTGTAAAACTGAAATAGTGAAAAAGATTAGTAACCTCTTCTTCTTTTCATCTGCTAGATTGAGAAGGATATGTCAGATGTGAGCCTTGGCCCCACCCCGATCCCAGAGCTCACCCACATCATGATCGGCCTGGAGAGCTGCTCCTTCCTGGTGGGTGTTTGCAGTGCCTGGCTATATCCTGAAGAGTCTCTAAATCAGGTGTCTGATACATGTTAGCTTCAAGCTTCCAAATAAAAAAATAAATAAAAGCTTTTCTCTTCACAGGAGGAAGACTTCATCCCATTCGCAGTGCTCAATATGATGATGGGTGGAGGAGGCTCCTTTTCTGCAGGAGGACCTGGAAAAGGCATGTTCACCCGCCTATATCTGAATGTGCTCAACAGGTGAGCGTCTCACACACCTCCATTCAGCATCATCAGATAATCATAAGTCACTAAAAATAACACCAGTCAGTTTCACTTATGGTTATCACCTTATGGTTTTCCTTGTATTGTTAGGCATCATTGGATGTACAATGCCACCTCCTACCATCATAGCTATGAGGACAGCGGTCTGCTGTGTATCCATGCCAGTGCAGACCCCAGACAGGTTGGTACAGGTTCAGGACTGCACGGTTCAAATGTCTCATTGTACCTTTTACATCCAAATAGCCTTTTTTTTTTTTTTTTTTAACAATCACTGCTTTACAAAGGGAAGTTTAAATTCTGTCAGATATCCCTCTAAAATTTTGTTACAACGTTATGTTATGTTTTCACATTTGCATGTGGCTTTCTTGTGTAGATGGCTCTTTTTGTCGGTCTTTGTTGATGTTTGTGTAGAGTTCTTATCATTACATACGTTCATCTCCAGGTGCGAGAAATGGTGGAGATAATAACGAGAGAGTTCATTCAGATGGCTAGCAGCGCAGGAGAGGTAATAGCTGCGACAACTTTAGCAATATAATTATAGTTAAAGAAACAAAGGCGGTGTACAGTTCTTGGAACATTTTTCTCATCCCTGTATATTTAGATGGAGCTGGAGAGGGCCAAGACTCAGCTCAAGTCCATGTTGATGATGAACCTCGAGTCGCGGCCGGTTATTTTTGAAGATGTTGGTCGCCAAGTTCTCTCCACAGGAAAGAGAAAGCTACCACATGAACTCTGTGATCTAATAAGTGAGTACTAAAGATAATATAGCAGCCATAAAATACCTGTGTAAGAGGAAAATTTACATCATAAATTAAGAACTAGACATAGGCTTATTTCACCCCAGTTGTTCATTCAGATTTTGACCTTTCAACTAATAATTTGCAGGCAATGTGACAGCCAGTGATATTAAGAGAGTAACCACTAAGATGCTGCGCAGTAAGCCCGCAGTAGCAGCTCTGGGAGACCTGACAGAGCTGCCCTCATACGAACACATCCAGGCCGCCCTGTCCAGCAAAGACGGACGTCTGCCCCGCATGTATCGCCTCTTCCGATAGAACCCCGTGGCCATCGAGCCGTGTCGTCACTGTAAATAAACTGGACTGGATTACACTAGTGTTCCCTCCCACCACAGAACTCAACACTCACTGTGGGAGGGGACTAATACCCGGGCTCTCGGCTGAACCTCTGAGAGTGGGGATTTTAAAGAAAAGTTGCATTTTACTCGACAGTAACCCTAGTCTACATACACAGTTGGAGTATCTGTATTTGTTGTTTGTGGGCAGGAAAGCCATATTTCATTATTTACCGGGGTGGTTTGCAGGAGTTTGGTTTTAAAGGGACAATTCACCCCAAAGCCAAAATTAGTTAGTTTTTAATTTGAAAACCTAAATACCAACCTGTTACGTTTTAAATATATGAATGAATGATATTACACTGTGAAAGTAAAGCAGCATATAGGCAAGAGAAGGGGTTGCTAACGTCCCCAGCAGTGTCTAAACTATTATTGTTTTAGTGAGCTATTGTTTTTCTCTGCTTGCAAACCCTCAGCTCTCTAAAATGCACAGCGCTCCACATCGATCCTTCTCTTTTCATAGAGTGGATGGATCAGAAACCAGTTTAAAATCTTACAATTTATACAACACAGCACTTCAGTCTCACTTCACAGGCACAGAAGACTCTACACAACCCGAGGGATTAACAGATTAATAAAGGCATCCTTGGAAGTTTTTGGATAAATGTGACAAACCTTACAACTGTAGCAAATTTGTCCTTAAGAAGATTGAAATCATGGTTTCTGTCATCACTGTGTCAGATGTACTGTAAAGAGATTGAAATCCAAAGTGAAATCTGTTATTTTTTTGTACTTTTGTGGTTGTGTTGATGCCCTTGCAAATAAAAAATATATGATTATATTAACAGGATAAATTAGAGGAGTAGTTTGATTTTAGGAAATACGCTTATTTGCTTTCTGGCAGAGAGTTAGATGAGAATATCAATACTAATGTTAAATTTGTCCTTGAAATATGAAGCTACAGCCAGTCACCAGTTAGTTTAGCATAAAGAGTGGAAACGGCTTGCCTGGCTCTATAAATAAATCCGCTCAGGAGCATCTCCAAAGTTCACCTCTGCAAGATTTTTTGGGGGCATTTCAGCCTTTAATGGAAAGAACAGATGGATATGAAGGGAGAGGGAGAGGGATGACATGCAGGAAATCGTCTCAGGTCAGACTCGAACCCTGGACCTTCTGCATCGAGGTATATGCCTCAGTTTATGTGCGCCTGCTCTACCAACTGAGCTAACTCGGCCACGCACCTCTGCCATTTCTTGTTTGATCTGTACAAAAACTGAAGCTCCAAAGCAAAATTCAGCCAACAAAGTGCTTTCAAACATTTATTACGGGATGTTACATCATAGGTGACATAAAAATATGCAGATAAAGTTAAGAGGTCTTGAGGAAATCAAAACAAGACCCACAGGCACTTTTCTTTTGGAGCGTACTGCTCTTCATGCTGGGAATGCAAGTTCATTAATGTGGTATACAGTTTATAGTATATATGAGGTTACACAGCAGTGAGATGAGAGGTAAGGCATTGAGTTACAGTCTGTTATAGTATTACTTGGCCTAATAAGAGAAAAAGTAGTGACATGTGTTAACAGTGTAAATAATCTATTTTATAGGAAGTGAAAAAAGTTAAATAAGCTGTCAAATACATTTGATCTCCCTGAAATTTAACAGTAGCATGTAAAAAGTATTAACAACCTCCTGACTGTAGTGTTCAATGTCTGAAATGATAAATTCAATCTCCCTTCTTCAGTCATATCAGTCACGTATCTCTCCTACAATACATTAAACTTAGAACACAGGTCAAGTTAAAATGGACCCAGACTCTAAATTACATTAAAAAGTGCACCTCAATGTGCCACCAAAATTCTTTGTTAAAGTGCTCATATTATGCTCATTTTCAGGTTCATAATTGTATTTAGAGGTTATATCAGAATAGGTTTACATGGTTTAATTTTGTTCAAAAAACACATTTTTGTTGTACTGCACATTTCTGCAGCTCCTCTTTTCACCCTGTGTGTTGAGCTCTCTGTTTTAGCCACAGAGTGAGGCTTCTCAATTCTGTTCCATCTTTGTTGGGAGTCGCACATGCGCAGTACCTAGGTCAGCACTACTAGCCAGTCAGAAGCAGAGTATGAGGGCGTGCCACGCTAGCAGCTAGGCGAGCATTATAACGTGAGTTACAAAGTGACACACGTTTGTCACGGAAGTAAAGGCTGCACTACAATAGAGCTGTTTGGAGCAGTTTGTGAACAGTGTTTTCTGTTGGAGATGGTAAGTCCCTTTGGGGTGGACTTTGGGCTTTTCCACTTTGGAAGTCTATTACATGCACAATAAAGGAAAGGGAAAACGGCAAAATGCATAATATGAGCACTTTAAGCTATTTGATGACAAATGTACAAGGCATTAAAAACACTGATTTAGCGTTCAGAAAAAAAAATAACATTGTGGTTCATGATGCATTTAAAACACCTACAACATTTTTTTAAATGAATGCAGTTACACAGAGCCTTTAAGGTTAGTCAGTTCGCATGTGACTGAAGAGTAAACCATGATGGCAGCCCCCCCTTTCCACTTCATGTTGAATAAATGGAGGGGGGCTGAATAAATAAAGGCCAGACTGCTGCTGTGTCTGCAAACCTCTCTCTCTGTGTTTCTGACCTTAAGGTCCCTGCCCTCAAGTCCTGCCAGCTGCTTACCCCACACAGACAGTTACCAACAGAGGGCGCACTCTGCTCAGTTACCGACCAGCACCGGGCTCTGTGTAATTAAGACAACTCTGGTTTCCTTTTGGTCCTTTTCTGGTTTCACATTCCACGATCTGGCACAGTTCAGTCCAGTCCAGTCTGGTCTGGAGAGTTTGTTTTAAGGGTTTAGGAGATGGTACAGATGGCGCTGCTACTATGGTTCTTCATGGCCTCCCTCCTCTTCAGCTCTCTGGTGATCCTCCTCCTAATTCCCTCCAAGTACAAGCTTCTGTCAAACTGTCCCGCACCGAGGGGAATACTAAACAACACAATCAAACACATTTAGTATGAGACTAGTAGTATGTAGCACCAGACTTAAGAGGTCAAAATAAAGAAAAGACAAATTCAGTATTTAAATATGTAGACATTTAAGAATCTAGAAAGATTAGAAGATGAAGATTCTTACTGCCCAGCATTAGAAAATGGCCAAAACGCATTTGCAAGAATTTTGACTCTTCTAAACTAAAACAGTACTTTGCCAGCTGCCGAGATCATTCACTTTCTAACTGTATTGGAACAAAAATGCACTTCTCACTGTGATGGGTAGAAACCAATTTAGTTTTCAACTATGGACAATGCTACAAGAAAGCATTAAAACATATTTAAAAGTAAAGGCAGCTTCATAAAGGAAAGTTATATTGTGCATTGTTATATGGGTGTCAAGAAAGGTACTTTAAATAAAATTTATTATTATTATTATTATTATTATTATTATTATTATATTACACTGAACTCAAATTAAGCTGGTTTATTACAGTTGCAAAAATGAAACTTCAACTTTTCAATATAAACTAATCTTTTTAGTATTTAAATATTTTAAGCTATGTTTTTGAAACGGCAATGGGACTCACTTGTCTCTGCCTGGCCTGAGTTTGACCTGGAAGACGCTGATGACGGGCCGATGGTCTGAGGTCTTGATGCAGGAGCAACTGGTGTACTTGACCACTTTTATGTCCTCAGCCTGCCTGCTCCTGAACAAGATCCTGTCCTGTGAACACACACAAGAGAGGTTTCACCCTGCTGAGAGCCGCAATAAGCTGACTTAACCTGCCCTGGCCAGTAGACTTTAATTAGAGCAGCTGAAAAGTGTATAAGAGTGCCTTCCACCAAATGTCTGGCTTTTTGTGGCTTGATTTTCTTTTTCTTCTTACTGTGTATGAAGGCGTTCTCTGTTTAGAAGTAGTGTCGTAGATATCACAGCCAACGTCAAACTTGTACGTGGGGAGGAAGTGTATTGGTGCCTCTTGGAAGCCTTTAAAGATTGAACCTGGAGGGGAAATACACAAACACAACAACATACTTTCCAAAAACCTTCCAAAATGTTTAAAGTTTTTAAAGAGATTTAGCCACTAACATGCAAGCATACCATCTTTCATTTCCTTAGAGAGCTGGTCGTGCTCCAACAGAGGGCCCATATCGCCGCCTACTGTGCGGTTTATGATGGTCTCCACATCCACCCGGTCTTTACTCAGCCGAAAGTTAAAATCTCCAAACCAGAAGACCTGATCGAATCTTGTTGTGACGTCGGCTACAATTACAAATGACATCCTGTGATTATCAACTATATAACTCTATAGCCATTATTCCTACCAACTTCAAAGCTTTAATCCGAAATAAGTAGATAATGACAATACATTCTATTCAGCACTCAATGGCAAGACCAAAGCTGGGACAAAACAGATGGTCATGGACACAAAAACTTTTTTAAATTCTTATCACTACAGCTAAAAACCTCTCTGAGAAAAAGAGGGAGCAATTTGTTCAAAAATGTCTGACTGTAACCTAACAGTTACAATCAATCCTAGTTTTATTTAAAGAAAATGTGCGAATAGGTAAGGCTACAACATAAATTGTGAATTTCGAAGAATCCAGTGAAGGAAATTTGTCTTTTCGTAATTACTTCAATGCGTAAAATATTATTTATCGCATTGCCAGAATATAACATGTTTCAGAAACACCACCATCATAATTGTTTAGATTTTTCACATCTTTAAGACGAGGAAACTTACATGGTGTGGAGCGGTAGGGGTTGGTGTCTGGAAGGCCTTTGGGAAGAGCTAGAGCCTCGACGATTTTGTTGTAATCTAGTACTCTCTCGTAAACTTTGGTATCTCCAGCTGGAATAACAGACACAGAAATTAGAAACACGTAAAACTGCCTAGCCATCAACGCTGCAGTTTAAATGCAAATATGTAATACTAAGAGCAGACGTAAAAGCAGTTATGGTGAGTCTCATAGAATGTGTAGACAATGTTTAATACTCAATGGACATGCCAGTATGCTGAAGAAGTAAAAATGATATCATTACTGTTTCTTCTCTAGGTGAGGAAGAGACAAGTTGTCATTCTATGTTGCCACATCCCACCTAAACTTTAGTACAAATCTCCAACCAGTCCTATCTACAGCCATCCTGATATTAGCCTCATGCTATAATAAATCAATGCTTCTGTCTGCAGCCTCCCTAACTTTGCGGAAACCTGTTACTCACAGGTAAAATGGGATGTGATGAAGAGGAAGGAAGTGCCAAAAAAGGTAAAGGCGATTCCCACAGCCCCTTTGGTCTTGATCTGAGAGATGATCCTGGTTGTGACTGTGGCATGCTCCACCTCTGTGTGGGTCAACAGGACAAAATGTTGTGGTCAGTGTCAGAGGCTTAACAGTGTAATCAGTTATCAAAATCCTTTTATCTGCAGACTCCTTTGGCCAATATAATGAACTAGCATCTAATGCTAACATGCTTATTCAAATATGCCATCACATAACTGGCGGCTAGATGTGTAACCACGAAACAGATATAAACATCTTTCAAAAACCTGCACTACGCACACGTTCTGTACGCAAGGAGCGATGTAGGAGGAGTTTATTACCTGAGCAGAACCAGATGAGGTCTCTTCTGACAAATACAGTGAGATACAAAACGCCATGTGATGCTGCGTACAGCATGACGTAGTAAGGTCCCAGAGTCTCCTGAAGACGGGTCTCCCACTCCCTCCTGCACACACATGTACACGCAGAGTCACATACACAGAAGTCATACCTGTCAAGTGTCCCGTTTTGGCCGGGAAAGTCACGTATTTTACCCTTCTTTCCCGCCGTCCTCCCGTATTAGTATTTTCCCGTAAATCTCCCGTATTTTAACCTGCGTTATTAAAAAATAATAATAGCCCGGGCCCGAGCGGAGTAAAAAAAAAAAAAAAAACATTCCCAATCTGAGCTCTGTCACTAGCCTCGCGATAACCTGCAGTAGGCAGTAGCCTACTACAGCATATATCTATGCCTACTACAGGTACTGTAGGTGGCAGTTGATGCGAGGTTAGTGTGTGAGGTCAGATGATGAGTGACAACCTTAAATACTGTCTATGGTGACAACGCAGGGAAAAAAAAAGAAAAAAAAACATACGGATGATGGACGCTACGACAGAGACGGTGCGCTGCCAAAACCTATGAAGGCTTTACTATGCATTCCCCATAGCAATGCAAGTTGAGAAAGGGTGTTTAGCATGGTACGAAAGATTGTTACAGAGAATAGGAGGACGTTAGACAACAGAACTGTCTGCGCTCTACTCTCATGTAAAATGAACCACTCTGGCCCAGCCCACAAATACACTCCTTCCAAAACAGTCTTAAAGAATGCAAAGTCTGCAACTAATTTGTACAAAAACTCACTAAAAGAGTAAAGAAAAGTTATGTGAAATGAAAAGAAAAATTGTAAAAGAAAAGCAATATGAAATGAAAAGAATGTGTGGAATGAAAATAAAATGTAAAGACAAGCAATGTTATAAATTGTTTTCAGCATTCTGCATCAAGTGGTGATTTTAGCTTTCTTGTGCACCTGTCTTAAAATGTAAGGGATACTGGAGCTTGGTTGGGGTGGTGGGACTGCTCGCGGTGGGCGCCGGAAAATTTCCCTTATTTTCAAATCCAAAACTTCAGGTATGAGAAGTATAACTGACTTTACAGCACTGATAGTCCTAATAACTCCCTTTTCTTACAGTAATGATGTAAACAAAACGCAACATACCTGTCAGGACAGCCCTCCTGGACCCCAATAATATAAAAGTCTTGTGCAAATGCGGAGTCTGTTGGAAGGAGGAGATCATCTAAGTTGGCTGGAAGCCCCTGAAAATGATAGAAACTTGGTCACAACTCAGTTGGTAGTGTGTAGTAATACGACTTTAAACGGTTCTTGGTCTGTGAGACGCTGCAGAGTCATGATTACTTACTTACCTTCTCTCCCTGCATGTTCCAAGTGGCTATGTAGATGCCCACTCTTCTGTCAGGGAAGTGGCGGTCCAGCTCCTCGGCCCCAAGCAGGGCACCACTTCCCAGCACGCTGCCCTCCAGAAAGCTCCTGGAAAATACACATTGGAGGGAAAATTAGCGCTTCTAAGGGTAGCCGACTTGCCATGTAGGATGCAGTGTAGGAAAAAGCAAGGCTGTTGTCTCAGATGTTACGTCAATAACTTAAAAGTCAAAATACTATTCCCTTCTGGGCACTGACTGTGTATTGAGAGTATAGACTACACTCATTTTTTTGCCGCTCCTGCTGTCAAAAACTGTACTGAACAAGCATCTCCTCTGATTTTGTGCTAATCCTCCTCCACTCTGTCACCTTCCCTTTTTCTCTTAAGAACATGAGCACAATGTAAAAATGTCTGGAGCTTTGGTTTCAGGACAAATTAACAGTCTCTCGCTGATGCTTTAACACATACTCCCGATAGTGAACCAAGCTCCAGATGCGCTATGCTAATCATCTTCAATCAGAGGGCACAATCAATACTAAAAGGCTTGTAGTGGATATATTGTGCAGTGTCTGAGCATAGAGCTGGGCAATATATCAATATTATATCGGTATCGTGATATGAGACTAGATATCGTCTTAGATTTTGGATATTGTAATATGGCATAAGTGTTGTCTTTTCCTGGTTTTAAAGGCTACGTTACAGTAAAGTTATGTCATTTTCTGAACTTACCAGACTGTTCTGTTCTATTATTTGCCTTTACCCACTTAATCATTATTTCCACATTACTGATGATTATTTATTAAAAATCTTATTGTGTAAATATTTTGTGAACGCACCAATAGTCAACACTACAATATCGTTGCGGTATCGATATCGAGGTATTTGGTCAAAAATATTGTGATTGATTGATTTCCTCCATATCGCCCAGCCCTACCTGAGCATAGTACTTTCTTTTGAGCAATTTTCTTTTGTTATAAGGATAAGGTAGTTAGAGCCTGGCCAGACCTCAGACTGACACGGTACTGAAAAAGTAAGCCATATGTGCTATTGCAGCACTGCATTATTGTTGCAAATGATTGAAAATGATGCACATGAAGTTTTGAATTTGCCTAGTTTTATGTTGTCTCTGACCTATATGTAAATAAGGACCTACGGTACCCTTGAAACAAACCGGCTTCTAATAGCCTTCTCTCTTTCCTTCCGGTAAGAGTAAGCCTTACAAAAGAGCCTTCACATCCAGCCTGAGGATAACTCCAGGTACATCATCTACATGGTCATGATATGCCTACTGTACCTGTTCCTCACATCCTGGGGCCTGATGGGGCTAAGCACACTGTAGGTGGATCTCATGGAGTTGACAGAGGCACTATCCGACCCCATGTTCTCCAGAAGCCGGCTGTCGCTCAGGTTCCTGTGGAGTCTCTCCCCGAGTTTCTCTCTGGCCATCATGGCATAATCCAAACAATCCCCGTCAATCCTATTAGCTGCCCTTAAAGTGGCTGATGCAAAGCTCTTCCCCAGAGCAGGCAGTGTCCCCGTTGGTTGCACTGGAGACAGACGCACCTTGCTGGACCTCGCCCGGTGGTCTGTGGGGTCGCTCTGCTGGCTGGTGGGCCTCCTTTCATACTCGGAGAGACTTCGCCCTCTGTCCCGGAAGACTGGGGATCCCGTTGTAACAGCGGAGAGCTGTCTCACATTGGAGTCCTGGTCATTCCTGATGGTGGCAGCACCGCTGAGAACAAACCCACCTGGAGCTGGGGCTGTTTGGTCCTCTTTAAGAGAGTCTGTGGAGGAGCCAGTCCCAACTTGGTCACTTAGACTCTCCTGGCTGTTTCTTAGCCTCCTGGTTCTCACGGCCTCCTCCACTGAGACACTTTTTTTGGACTTTGACAGCCTTGGCAGTGCAGGTGGCCGAGGCTGGTATAGACTGATCTCTCCCTCTGCATTTCTATCAGTGAGTTTAAGGGCATCATTGTGTTCCTTGCAGGATTTGGCATCCACTAAAGAGGTCTCGAGTGCCCTGCTGTCACTGACAAGTGAATCTCCTTTAGCAGGAGCCTCACAGGACTGATGGAGGAGGCTGTCCTCTCCATTCTCAGTCATCCTCTCGTCATGCCTGAGACCAGCTGTGGTCAGGTGGATGGAGCTTTCTCATTGCTAATTAACATACACCTTAACATATAGGGCAGAAAATGATTCAGTCAAATGTTGACCTAAAAACGACTTAGTTCAGCCATGCTAACCATACGTTTGTTGTATAAACTGTTTAGTTCCTGCTTATTAGCAATACATACACTAATGGCAATCGTTACACGTGCAACATTAGTTGGACAATAAACGTTAACTATAGCTAACGTTAGTTAGCTAGCTAGTTAGTTCAAGAAATACTAGCACCGTGAGCTAATTATGCTAATGTTAGCCTTGGCGGTCTAAGCTAGCTAGAATCCAAGGCTGAGTCGAAATTGTTTTTTTTTCCAATTTCATTGCTTAACTGAAGCTCTGTAATTTCTGCTAACTAACGTTATCATCCAGCCAACAAGTCACGTTTGAATATAACCTACACTGCTAACTTTAGCTAACGTTAACCATCTAGCATAGCTAGTAGTTACAAGCTAGCTATAACATAGCTGTCATAGCATAACAGTAGCGATATCCAGGCTAGCTCAGCTAACGTTACAAGCAAACGTTTATAAGATCGTATAAATAATGAGGTAATGTTGGTAGTTTCCGTCTTATATGGAGCTGGTTATTTCACTTTTATCGTGGTGAAGTAAAGTTACCTGTGGTTTAGCTACTGATGTTTGAGTGGCTAATTAAAGAGTAGCTTAATTACTTCCTTAGCAACGCTTGACAACAGATGTTGTTACCAAGACAAGAGGGTCAGGACAGAGAGCAAACCAAGCTCAGAGCAAAGGTCACAGCGCCCCCTCTGTGCTAAGAATTGAAAGTACATGCAACTCAAATTATTGTAATCTACCTGCATGTTGTGCATTCATAAAATACAGTATGATGTCATACATTGTTTTCTTGCATTAAAATCATGAGGTGCCAGTCAGAGCATAAATGTGATACGGAAATGCATTTACCAGCATGGCATCATTTTTAGACCTAAAAAAAAAACATCATCCTCACACTTAAATCATTATATGAATTAATTTATTTCATAATTCATACATTTTAGTCTTGCAAAATGCATATTCGGAAAGTAAAATAAAGTGACAAAAGCCTTTTTAGCAAAAAAAATTATCTGCAAGCAGCATATAGATATTTTTTTAAAGGAAACCTCTTTTTTTATCATTTTATTTCCATTTTCCTTTTATTCAAACTAATGTTTTCATTTAGGCTATTTAATTGTCACCTCATTACTGTGTCTTATTTACCCACACATCACGGGTTGTAATACACGAATCAACCTCTTACAGTCACTTACACAACTTTTTTTGTGTGCACTAAAAAAACTCATTTTTCATACAAAGGTGTTGCTTTTTGTTACACAATACTATTTTTGCCATGATTAACTTTGAGAAAATAATTATTACTATGCTTTTACATCTAGGTCTATCACCGGGTGTTATCATGGAGCTTACAAAAGTAAACATACAAAACCATGCACTAAATTCAGACTGTCAGCACTAAAAAAACAACAGAAAAATGCTGTTGCTGAGAAAACAGCGTACAGAATGTCACAATGAATAAACAACATCAAGGTGTGACCTCTGATTGTTAACCCTTTCACCCTTTCTGTGCCCCCCTGCACTGTACGACAAACAGCCACTGAAAGGATTTCTGAGCCCGCTGGTCTATGGATATGTGGACAATCCCTCCATATTCTGTGCATTTCTATGGCACTGTTGCTGGCTCAGGGGGTTTAGACAAAAGAACCAGTCTGTGGGTCAGGTATAAAAGCAAAGGGTTAAACCAGGTAGGGTACAGTTCAGTGCAAGAGCAGCAGCAGTACCAGCAGCAGCAGCCCACTGACCATCAAAATGACTTCCACTGGAATGAACATGATGAGCAAGGTAAGCTCTCTGATAGTTTTCATTTTTATGGTGTTATTTTTGGCCACAGCATGCAACTGTTTTCATTGAAAGAGCTCGAACAACCCTACCTGTCCATGCAGCACTAAAAGAGGATTTAGCAGGTTAAGAGCCAAATATTTCCCTGACAAGTTGGTGAAGACCATAAACAGAGCTACAATTAGAGTTAATATTGGACTTCTATTCATTGTGTGGACAGAAACACAGCTCCAAATAAATGCTAATGTTGCTCCATATCTTCTGCATGTGTAAATAGGCATCTGTGTTGTGTTTACAGCTTGTTTCTGCTACCCCCAACTGGCAATAAAATCAGTTATTGTCAGGTTAAAGCTGCAATTTAAAGTAAACTTAGTAGTAAAATCCAAGCTTTATCCTTAACAGCACTACATCCAAAGAAAGCTGGATTCACATTGAAAGTTGTTCCCGTTTTTCTAAAACATAAACATGTGCAGCTTTAAACTTGATGGCACTTGTGCCTCTAATATGCCTCACATGTGCTCAGCAAAGCCTTTCCTTCTCTCTCTCTCTCTCTCTCTCTCTCTCTCTCTCTCTCAGATCATCTTCTACGAGGAGAGGAACTTCCAGGGTCGTTCCTATGAGTGCATGAGCGACTGCCCCGACATGTCCTCCTACATGAGCAGGTGCCACTCCTGCAGGGTGGAGAGAGGCTGCTTCATGGTGTACGACCGCCCCAACTACATGGGAAACCAGTACTTCATGAGGAGGGGCGAGTACAGCGACTACATGAGCATGCTGGGCATGAGTGACACCATCAAGTCCTGTCGCATGATCCCCATGGTAAGATCTTACACCTGCCTAGATTTACTGTAGCTGACATCTCTAGAAAATACAATATCTTTTTTTGTATATCAAGCCTTATAGAACTCATGTTGAAAATATGAACTGTTCTGTGTTAAACCCACTCATCTTCTGCACCACAGCACAGGGGATCCTACAGGATGAGGATCTACGAGAGGGAGAACTTCGGCGGTCAGATGTATGAGCTGATGGATGACTGTGATGACATCATGGGTCGTTACCGCATGTCCAACTGCATGTCCTGCAACGTGATGGAGGGCCACTGGCTGATGTACGAGCAGCCCCAGTACAGAGGCAGGATGATGTATGTGAGGCCCGGCGAGTACAGGAACTTCATGCACATGGGCAGTAGCAGCATGAGGTTCATGAGCATGAGGCGCATCACCGACTCCTGCTATTAGACTCTCTTAGCACTGAATAAAACTGTCATAACCTAAACTGCTGGTGTGTTAAGTCTTTTTTTAAATTCTGCGTATGCATACTTCAGACAGTTTACACCAATCAGAGCTGCCAGACCTGTATTGCTGGCAGTAATCCACAGGGAATCCCCAAAGAGAATGGTTGTTGACAAAGATGTGAAGGTTTCTCATTTTCATTAAATTATTCGCTCCTTATTCTCATTTCCCACTCACATTCATAATCAACAACTTCCCAATCTCAAGTCTCCAATCTCTTGGCAGATACACGTGCTGGATTGTGGAAAGCAATCTAATACATTACATTGCACCATTTTAGATTGAAGTTTCTAATTAGATTTTTTTTGTTGAAATGCGTGTTACCTACACACATCATACCGTATGACTATTTTAGTTCGTTATATATATAGCCTACCCTTTTTTTTTTTTGCAATGCAAATGTCCGGCACCTAACCCCTGGTAAAACGGCAAATTTTCATTTTTACACTTACGGATATGACATGTTAATTAGTGAGCTTTAGAAGTGCTTCTAGGTGAATTGTGTTACCTTTGGAGAAAGCCAGGCTAGCTGTTTCCCCCTGTTTATATTCTTTGTGCTAAGCTAAGCTAACCGGCTTGTGACAGTGCCTCCCAGTGCAATACAGAATCAACTTTAAAATGATTTTAATAGTCTTTAAAACACTTAATGGTTTGACAGCCTTGTGTATTACTGACTTAAGTTCAGTCAGAGTTGTAAGGTCATCAGATGTTGTCATGGCGAGGATGTTCTAGTTGGTTTGTTGTTTTGCCTGGCCTGGCTCTCTGTCCCTGTCTCCAGCCCCTCGTTCACTACCCCCCCAGGCCATGAACTCTCCTCTCACTCCCCAGACCTGCTGTCCTCGGACCATCCACTAGATGCCCTCACCCTGACAGCCCCCATAACCGGCCCCTTTCCACACAATACTAAATTGCTATGTTGCAAAGTTGCCAAGTTCTTATATGTTCTTCAGTATGTGCTCCAGCCACTGTAACTGCCTGTCTGTTATCTGCCTATATGTCTGTTTGCCTTCCTTCATTTTGACAATATATCACTGAACTGTCCCTGTCCACCTCGACTGTTTGTGTTTGAGTCCATTCTGCCTTGCACTCACAAGCTGTGGCAGGTGGTGGTGTTCTAACTGTACATAGAATAAGATCCAGATCTTCTTCTTCCTTTTAGGTCAGATGTAGTAGAAAGAATGACTGTGAAGGTAGATTTCCATGTGTTCTGTGCAATGAGGCTGTTCACCATCTGTGAAGCCTTTTGATTTGCAGCTGAGAAGTAGTGTTGCACACTGCTGCCTCCTGGTTATAAAATAAGGTTTGTGTCAGCTGAAATCGTTGCACTGAGCTGGAGGAAGTTTAGTCTAATTCTGAGTGGCATTCAAACCGTTGTGTCCAGTGTTTATATAGCAAACTTGGACATTGTCACATAAACACTAGAATAGCTGAGTTTTCTCTGATTATATTAACACAACTCCAATTTGGCTTCAGGCTTGTTTGGAGTTTTTATGAGATGTAAGATGTAAGAGCGTCTGGGTTTGTTTCTGCTCGACTGCATGTTTCCTTTAGTCCTAATAGGAAGACAATAATAGAGCAGTCACACAGGTAAACACGCAACCAGAATCTGGTCGTTTTTGACTAAAATCACATATTACACATATATGGTAACAACATGCAAATAGAAAAGAACTAGGTAAGTCTTACCCAGTAAGATTTCAAAGTAGCCATGCTAATGGCGATGGCAATATCGGTCCACCACCTTATTCCAAACTGAAACATTTCAACAGCTATATGGATTTGCTGTCAAACTTTGTACAGACATTCATGGTGCCTACAGAAGTAAACCTTCCGACTTTGGTATTCTCCTAACTTTTCCTCTAGCGCCACCATGTTGACCTTTATGATTTTAATTAACACGTCTCAACAACTATATGACAAAATAACTTTGATCCTCTGAATTTTCATCTCACTTAATCAGTAAAATATCTCAGCATTTACCGGATGGCTTGCTTGGCACAAAACGTTGTGAAATATCTCAACAACTATTAGATGGATTATCTATAAATTTGGTACACATATTCATGTTCCCCTCAGTATAAATTGTAATAAATGTGGTGATCTTGTGACTTTCCATCTGGTACTATTATCAGGTCAAATTATTTGTTTTTCTGTCCAATACTTTGGATTATGAAAGCTATGACATTCCCATCAGCCCCAGCAATTTTTTGTGATTTCAACATCAAGATACACCTTAATTAAACTTTAATTAAAAATATATCTACATATGAAATATATATGTATAAATGACTGCCTATCTCCTACAAGATAGGTACATACATACAGCTTTTTGTCACATGCCTCAAAGGAGGATTATAGAAGCACGTCTCTCTATCTTTTTTCTTTTCTTTCTGACTCTTCCTTTCTTTCTCTTTCCTCTCTCTTCTTCCTCCAGAGAACAGCCAATCCAGGGAGCGAGTAGGGAATCGATGCCCTGATACGAGATTCAGCCTAATGAGGATCAGAAACATCTTAATAAAGACGCATAATCCACCACTTAATCCCTCATTACAGAATCATCTGCATTCACTGGTCCTGCTCCATACCGCTGCAGTGACGGCACATTAAGGTCCATTGTTCTTCCTCGCCTCATCTTTCACCCAGGGCTACGTCTCCTTTTGTCTCCCCTCGGTGTCAGTTATATTTGATCCACTCTCATTAGACTTTCAGACGAGATGAGCAGAAGGGCCTGAAAATAGTGCTTTTGTATGCACTTCTATGTTATCTCCTGTCTGAAATGGAAAATGAGACATATGCTTAATGAGTAGGAGATGGACTGGGACCTGCCGTCCGACAGAGAGAGATAGGAGCGTATTGTGTGGAGAAAGTGCTGTGACCGATACTGTGAGAGGGCACACTTTCCAGGCAATGTCTGTGTCAGTGATTATAGACTTCAGAGAGTGTGAAAATTACTAAAAAAATAAAGTGGGACAGACGGATTAAAGTGTGATGCTGAGCCCTGGAAACATTCTGTGTTTTAGTTAAGTGCTGCATTAACACAAAAGTTTTGGAAGTTTTACCAAAGTTTAAAAACAAAGTATATTCAAGTTAATATAACCATACATTATGACCGTATTCTTAGAACACACAGTACATCCATCATAGTTGAGGGATTATTCTTGCAAAATGAAGAGATTATGTAAAATCTCTTCATTTCTTGAGCTTCTACCTTTCAGTAAAGCAACATGGTTTCTGTCCTGTGGATGGATATAGTTAGTATAAAAATTCCAAGTGAAGTTAGCCCCATCCAGACACACTCCAATTTAGACTAACGAAGGAGGGTAATATAGAATTATGTGTCGAGCTAGGAGGAGAAATCTCTTTGCCTTTAGCTATGAGATGATCCTTGTGAGGGTTGGATAATTAGCCCCATGAAGGTGTGGAGAAGGCTGATTCTTTAACCCACACTACCCCTCCCTCTTCTGTGTACTGAGGTGAGTAGGAGGTGGAGGTGGATAAAGCAAAACAAATAAAACTCATTAAAGGTACCCACATGGCTACAAATCCCCCTCTGCATTATTCTAACGCACCGCAGACATCATTAGCTCTGGTCAAAGGAGCCGTCGTTATGAACGCAGATCAAAGACCACTATTGTTCATCGTCTTTTAACCAGAGGCAGGATTCTCAAAATCAGAACTCTCTTTTTGGCAGATTTCCATTTTTTCCTCCCTGATCTCAGCCAGTGGAGACCCAGAAAATCACTCTACATAGCAAGTGTAAATCTTGAGATAAAAAAGCCTAACTGATTTTTCCGAAGATGCTCCCGCGGCATTCTCTTGTTGTGAGCAATGGAGTTAATATTTGATGTTGGAAAATAGATGAGGGGTTCTTTGGTAGTTCTATGAAAAAAGTTTGGTAAATACTAAATGAAAGATGTTTTCATGTTTAATGACAACTTCAAGCATCAAGAGGCTTGATTTCCCCCCCTAATTTTTTAGCCAAACTAGTTGTGGCTATGTGTGGCCATTTGACCACTTTGGCCGACATGGTTAACCAGCATGTTAGTATGCAGGCGTTTGTATTTTGATCAAAGCACTGTTGTGATTTTTCCATGTCTTGTCGATCTTGTGTCGTAAGTTGACACTGTGTTTGTGTTGCTGCGTCCTTTATCATTTTTGTACCACAAACGATGACCATTATTCAACCAAATCCAAACGTAAATATGAAACTTGTATCTTCAGCTTCGTTTTTGCATAATTGTTTTGAGAATATCTTGTTTATGAGAATGATGCCAGCTGCCAAACATCACTGAAATATTGTGAAAATTAATTGCTTCTGTTATCACAAACCTATCCATGATATCAAATGCTCAAATACTATGGATCTCATTCTCATTTAAATGGCTGGACTGGACAAACATGTACCAACAGTTTATCAGTTTAAGATTGAAACAGTGTATTACAGAGGCTGAATCCTCCCCAGAGGTGATGTTTTGCACCAACATGCTGGGTGTAATCCACACCAATCTCCTGCCTCATTTCACACACATTTGCATCAGTTATCCTCTGGGTCCCATCCCATCCCCTCGGCCCCACTGACTTTGCACGTAAGGGCTGTGTCATTTTTCTCCTCAGGTATGATGGCCTCAATGTGCCCTGACAACTTGATCTCATCTGTGCAAATTACTATATTAACATCTCATGTTTCCCTCCTGCTTACATGCAGAGGCTGACTTAAAAAAAAAAAACTGTTTACATTAGGCAGAAACAGAGGCAGGTGCAGGGGTTTTCTCCTCGGGGCAGCTTACAGCTGTGACGAGTGTAACTGCTATCAGACACAGAGAGAGAGCATGTGCCAACAAATGCTGTACTAATTACACATGATAGCATCTGCAGCCAACAGACAGCAAGCACACGTTACAGGCCTTAGGCTTTCGAGCAACGGGCTGAATGAATGACTGCAGCCAGCCGTGACCACATCAGGCACATAAAAACACACAGATCAACAACAGTGATCATAACAAAAATGGGAATAAACATGCAGACATACCACACACCCCTGTCCACTGCTTAGATTAAGGTGGCTTTGATTCTTATGAAGAAGAGATTATAGCTCATTCCTGCATTTACTGACTACACAATGTGTTCTGCCTTAAGTACACAAACAGATGAGAGTTTGGCAACAGTGGAAAAAGTGCTGAGATTATTTGAGTGAGTAAAATGGTGGAGAAAAGGTTGTGTGGCTCAGGTCTTATCTTTATGGCAGCACCTGGAAGTTGCTTGACGTCCTCCTACATCCATATTCTTAATATATGTTTACAATCTATCCTGATTTTACATATTGTAATATTTCTATTTTGGTCTATTCTGTACACACAACATCTGGAGGAGCTCCTCAGTTTGTTTATTGGTGTTTTTTGCCCCCCAATGGTGCCTTCCAGGCAGCGCTGCCTAGAAGGCACTGTTGGGAGGCACTGGTTAGGGTTAGGGTTAGGGTTAAGGTTAAGCAGCGCTGCCTGGAAGGAGCAGTTGGGGGCAAACAACACCATCGAGCACTCAGTTGCTCCTCCTGAGTTTTTTTTACGATTTGTTTCCTGTTTAAGGTTTTTTTGGGGAGTTTTTCTTTATCCAACTCAAACGTCAAAGGACAGAGGGTGTCAAATGCTGTACCGATGTTAAAGCCCCTTATGGCAAATTTGTGATTTGTTATAGCCTATTGGGTTATATAGCCTACATAAAAATATAATTGGATTGACTTGACGTGAAGGCATTGGTGGAAGTAACAAATTACATTAACTCATACTAATAGTAATACATACTAAATGTAGTAATACATACTAAATGTCATTCCAGAAACAAAAGTCGATTTTTGTGTACTTTTTAAGTATTTTAAAAAATCATTAATTGCTGCTTCCTGTGCTTTACTAAACTATCTCCTGCTGTTACTAGCCATCACTGATAATAACTCAGCTCTGTAGGAAGAATGTGGGCTTTGGCACTGCATGTTTTTTTCCCTCTGTGTGTTTGTCCTCGGCTGCTTCTTCCTTTTGTTTGTTGCAGTTGGAAGACTTGTGAAAAAGAAAAAAACACTGGAATTTAGGTGGCTCGTAACACCAGATACCCAGGAAGTTGTGGATGGAGAGTGGATGTGGCAGCAATGGGAGAGAGCCAGACCTTTTGTGTACCATTGTTCCCCCCAACACACACACACACACGCACGCATGCACACACACACACACACGCACACACACACACATCCATGCATTCACCCTAGCGTTAGTGGGGTCAGACATTGGCCTCTGGCCTCTGGCCTCTGGCCTTGTAATGGAGTGGCAGGTTGCGTGTGGTCATCAGCACTAACATGGATAACACTCCTGGCTATGACAACATATGAGAAATGTTTCTAAAGACAGTCAAGCTGCAGTCACTCAAAATGATGATTTCTGTTTTTTTGAAAGGTGGATTTCTCATGGATGAAATGAGTTATTTGCTTAGCTATTTCAGTCTTTGGTCCAGACTGAAATATCTCAGAAACTAGCCACTATTGTATGTATTTCTATAACATTTCTTTTGTGGGCTAATATGCACTTGTCCTACCCTATGTAGTTTACTTTGACACTGCTATCCGTACACCTTGTACTGGTATTTATTTGTCACGGTTGTGTTCCAGTTGGACTGTGTGTAGAACTTGTATGTATTTATGTGTATTGTATGTGTTTATACTTGCTGCACACCTTATCGCCCTTCGGGGACACAAATAAAGTTGAAGTTGAGTTAAAGTTGATTTTGGAAAAAACATTCACATAGAGTAAGCAGGTAGAGATTTTTTAGTGAAAACAGCTGCCAGGATGCATTTGAAAACAAGGTTGATGACAGCGGTGAACCAAAACAGAAAGATTGTGGACTGTGAAACTAGAGATGCTAAAATGTGTCATAGAGCTGAGTGAAGCTGCGGGCCATGATGCTCCCTCTCACATTAATGTAATACTTTCATCCATTGCTAATGTAAAACTACTGACTATAGCAGCTTCAAATACTAAATTCTTTATCTGCTGCCCTAGCTGAGTAGCACAACATTTGAAAAGGTGAGTAAATACTTTGCATGACACTCATAATGGACTATTTTCTGATGCTCACTTCTGCAAGATTTATTGTTCTGTCCAATATCTTTCTATTACCGAACTTTATCACTTTTATTTCCAGGACTTACCAATGTCCACTCCGCAATGCTCAAATGAGGAACTGAAGTAACTGAGGGAACTCTTTACAACCTGTGAGTTGCTTTCCTTAACCTCTGACCTTTGTCACATTACCCACTCAGCAAGTTGAGAAGGTAAACACGTACAACACCAGTAGCTAAGTTCACTTGCTGATAAAGTGTCTTATGTCTTCTTTAAAGATGTTTATCCACAGTGGAACCAGATATTTTCCATTAATATTGCATCTTTTTCACAATAGAGAGCCCAAATTAAGAGTTAAGTATGTTTTAGTATCTTGATAGAATATCAATAACCACTGAAGTTGCACTCTAGTAACACATTTAAACATAGAAGGCCTTCGACTGTGGTCAGGCTTTTAATTTATATGCTTATAAGATCAGCCTTAACCAATAAATCTACGGCCGAGCTCTATGTCAGAGGCGGCTGACTGGACCTCAGGCAGTTGTGGTGTGAAGGCGATGATGAGGCCCCGATGACCGGCAGTGACCTCTGACCCCTGTCCTTAGCCCAGGCCTTTTAATATAACCACAGCAGATCAGCTCCATATGGTGATTCAGAGAGGAGAGCCTGGATGAGGCAATTTTAGAGTAATTTCATTATAAGTGACCCTACGTCTGAATCCGTAGAACATACCAAACTTTATTAAGATGAGGATGATCAAAGGGGTTATTAGCAATAGCTTGTACTGTAAATTATACAGTTAATAATAAAGTAATAAAGTATTTTCTGTCTTTGAAGCTTGGCTCAGGTTTCAGAGTCCCTTTCTTAGTGTTTAAGCACAGTAATCATGTGGGAAGGAAGGTTTAAATTGTGGCTTTTTTGCCTTTAAAAACGTAACTACTTTATCTGTGCCCTCAGTGATACACTGACATATTATCAGTATCTGTGGAGGCTGTGGCGTGGGCCATGTTGTTGACACAGCTGCAGTCTGGGTGCAAACGAACGTGTCCAGGATGCACCTCTCTGCTGCTTGCCAGCCCAGCAGCTTCACGAAAACACAAAGACTGGAAAGATTTTCTCCCATCCCAATGTGTGAAACCTGGGAAATGTTATTTGACCTGAAAAGGAAAATGACTTTATGATGAGTAACAATTATATTTTGTTGAACTTGGAATAGTGTTGGATATGATTTAGAAAACATCTTTTACTATGTTGATTAATCAAAATCATCATAGGTTCTCATACTTTCTGTGTAGCACAAGACTATTTCCACAGTTTTTATACAATTATTATCATCAATAGTTTTCAACGGCACAGTAAGTGCTGCACTTAAGTACAAGATTATTGTACTTTACTTGATGATTTTCCTTTTATGCTACTTCATACTTCTACTCCACTACATTTCAGAGTGAAAACATTGAACTTTTTTATACCATTACATTTATCTGACAGCTGTATTTACATACTAGAAATCCCTCGTCAGAGTTAAACCAAATGTTTTTATTTTATATATTACTCTATCTATTTGTAAACTTACATGTCACTATTTGTTACTGATTCTTTTTTTTTTAAATAATAAGTATATCCTTTGCAGTTACATTTTTGACAGTTTTAAGGTAAATCTTTAGTTTGTTGTGTCTAACAATGGAACAAAATAACCACATTTTAGTTAGGGTAATTAACTCAACGTTAATATGAAGGAAAAAAACACTAACTCTAACACTGGAGTGCATTGTAGTGGCTAAAGTTAACTCAGTATTGTGTCAGTGCTATATTAACCCAAACTAGGTTAACCCAGTGATTTTTAGCGATTAAGATTTAGCATTAAAAAAAAAAAAAAAAGGTAAAATCTTATAAACGTATTGCTAAAGATTAATCCCATAGCTCCCCACCTTTTTGGCTCATGAGCTCTTACCAGAAAACAAGTGTTTGGTTATGTTTCACGTCTATGAGTGTTAGCAGCTCCACCGAAGAGACCTTTTCCCTATACGGTAGACCTCAACCTTTTATTTTGATACTTTAAGACCATTTAAGAACACACTTGCTGATACTATCTCTGTGCTTTAACTAAACTAGGATTTGGAATGTATGACTTGTACTTACATTGGAGTATTTTTATTATTGTAGTATTGGTACTAAGGTAAAGTGTCTGCATACACTATCCACTACTTCAACAGCTGATGCAACTACACAAGAATTCAAGACAGAAAGAAGTGCGTTTGTCCCTGGTCAATTCAATACCTGCCATTGCCAGAAGGGGGCAGTGTTGCTGTTACTCAAACTTGATCTAGAATGGGATTCTTCAATTCTACAGAGCACATCTCTTTCCCAAAGCCAAACATCTGAAACAAAACCTGACAAAGAAGACCAAATTCTGACCCTTTGTTGACAACAGATCTGAGATGCCGCTGGGATCTTTCTTTCTGCTTTGGTATCATAGTTTCAGTGACTGGGAAGCCCTGCCCTGTAGGCAGAAAGGTAGAGTGGAAGGCACTGTGGTGCAGATACTACCCTTTACCCTCTACCCCCCTTACTCTGTTCTCAAAGATTCAGCTTTGTGCGATTGTGGGTGTTAATGTACGCAGGGACAATGGTATCAGATGGGCGCTCCACAGAGACAAGTGTCCTGAGATCTATATTTAACACTGTATATCCCTGTGTTTTTTTTTTTTTTTTTTTTTCAGAAGAGTATAGGTTTTCTGTATTGTTGTGTGTAGGTCAGGGGCTGGTGGGTGAGAGGACATCCTCTTCTGTAAAGTGCAGGGACAGGTGCTACAGGGACAGGGCATCCCCAAGGACCAATAGAGAAGAGCTCTCTCTGTATGGTGCACACAGTTTACATGTCTGTAAATAGAATATCTGAGAGAGGATGCTTCATGACAATACAGTGTGTGCAGTAAGGTGGTGCAGCAGCAAAAAAATATGTTATTGTCTCCAAACGGCTCCCTGAGGTGTTGTGAATAGAGATGTGCAGTAGGTAGGCCTATAATGAATTGCCAACATTTTTCATAATTTAAAAATGTATCAAGCATTGAAATCCATTTATAGTTTTCCATGTCTGGTTGCCAGGTAAACTAACAGCCAGGAATTTGAGATTAAAGAACAGTGTTAAACATATTCTCATTTATTCCATTGTTTGCTGGGAATAAAGAAAAATACACCCATATCCTAGAAGGAAGATGTCTCTCAGGACCCGAAAGTATCCGTTTTACAGTAACTCCTTTGGCATTTTTCACAGAGGATCTGAGGTCACTTCCTGTTTGTTATTCCCGATTGCTATCATCCTGAATGGCCCAGCTGTTTTCCAACAATCCAGGAAGTCCTTTCTTAATTTGTTATGCCTACATCACCTCCTCTCCTTTTTCCTAATTCCCCAAAAAAAACAACCCGGCACAAAGTAACAGACTTTAAACTTTAAATGTTTATTTACAGATCACCAAGGAGCTTGGGGAAGAGGCCTCAAAGAAAGCTGCCTGCTGGTCTTCAAACCCAGAGATTTGGTCCCTCGGTGCGGCGTCAGGGGCCGTGCTCCTGTTGCCATGTTTGATGGCATCGACAGCCACTCGCTGGGCTTCAAAGAGTAATGTGGCGGCTGCAGATGTGTGACTGCTCACAGGGTCCTAATCTGTTCAGAGGAGGGGGGATCCAATCCGGATCTTTTTCATCCAGCCGCACAGAGACAGGGCTTTTTCCAAGAGGCCTGCTGTAATACAGTGCATTAGTAAGATAAAGGCCTCTCCTCACAGCTGTCTCATGCTGACAGACTCTTGGAAAAACTGGCTCGGGGTGGATCTGGGAGGATCCTTTCCTTCTCTACTGCTGTATCTCTTCAACAGGTTTCTTTCCTTTCAAACCCTTGAGCTGGGCCTTTTTACCCATAAATCTCTCTTATCATTGTTATGATAAGGTCTCCTCATGGTGCTGGTTCATAACACTGTGCACTTAAGTGCAAAGCCTCAGTCATTTTTTCCAATTTTTCTCAGGCACATAAATGACCAAACACTATAAATCCTCACTCGCTTAAAACATTCAAAACACTTTAAGCTAAATTATAGGGTTTGGTATATGGCAACCAGAGATCCCTTATTTGTTGACATTGTTCCATGCAAAAGTACAATTTAAAGTTTATATGATGCCAATATTAGTCTTCAGCAGTCTGACATAGTGGATGTCTTTCAAAGTTACAGTAATTTTAGCACAAAATTTCCTCTTGACATTATTTACTTTCGTCTTTAGAATGATTACAACCAGAACATCCTGTTTCAATGTTCATATATGTTTTAAGACATAATTAAACATGTTTAACCTATTAGTCTATAATTTGAAATCCCAAAATTTTCAATTTAAGATGCCCTTTGGGGATACAACTCAAAAACTAAACCCCTTAAAAAAAATTGTTTTAAATGCTCTAATTAACACATTACGTAGATTTTAAGAGGGCCATGACACCCCCTTCATTCACAGATTTATTTGACATATTGGCCTTACGACAAATCCCTTATTTATTAAATAAAGGTGTTATTAAGTTACACTATAGTTTCTCAAAAGGCCAAAGCCATTAAAAGCACCTTGATTTTAAAAGCCCTTAATGAACAAATTAGATTAGTGAAATAGAAAAATTAATACAACTGTTGCTGCAGGATCAATTCCTCAGAGACGAGGAGACCAACTTCTAATTGGTCGTGAGGGTAGTAGTTGCTCCTGTCCAATGAGAATCAGTGTTGGGTCTGTTGTATTTGTATTTATAGAGTAAGGAAGGCAGTGATGGATTGAAGTCAGTAGACAGGCAGCAGACGAGCCAGGACAGGGAGAGGAGGACACCAGACCAGGGAGGAAGGGAAGTAGTAGAGATGAAGGGACGGAGGGAGGCCAAGCCCCAGACGTCACATCTGCCACTACAACTCCCAAGGGGCCTCCAGGGCATGGGAACTTCTCTGGTCTCCACCCACCCCCCCATGCTCCGACCAGTCCTTCCACCGGCCTGGGACCTGCTCTGCCTGGCTGGGACCCAGTTCTCCCACTCGTTTCCCTGACTCTGTTACACTACTGTTGTTGCTTTTATATATTATTTGTCTCTTAATCTTTGATTTTTCCTTCCTTTCTTTCTCTCGTTTTCTATATTTCTTTCTCTACGACTACTTTTACAAGCCCTATCAACCACACTGATGATGATGATTGCCACTTACTTATATCTATGCAGACTGTCTGTTTCTAAGGTGTGTTTTTATGTACACATTCATATGTTATATTTATGCATTTCCTACACATCTTTGCATCAGTTTGACTCTGTACCGGATTTGAAATAAATCTAGACAGTTTTGGTAAACTGCTATCCTGGAGATCAAAAGATTTTTGCTGGAGTTAGAAGAGAAAGACTTGTATGTGATCTTTATTGTAATTTACTGTATATTCTTTGGTGTGCATACCAAGTAAAACACATGACTCTGAAAAGACTCTGAAAAGACTAAAGTCTGACACCATCTCACATCTAAAGACAACCATCCCACATTTAAAGACAATCTGTCATAATGTCACTGAGTTTTTAGTCACAGACTATAATATTTTACTACCAAGACTTAAAACTAAGATAGTATGAAACACGTTTGATTTTGTCGGACGAAAATAAGACTTAAGACAGCTCGGACAGAGTTTTATGACTACCTTACACCAAAACGATTGAGACGACGGGAGCACACGCCAACTCCAGTAAGACTCTTGTGATTTCATTCAACGACAGTGGAATTGCTTGTAAAGACATTTTGTGTAAGGTCAGCATTAGATACATAAGAATATGTTTATCAAGATATTTATTACTGTCACAAACAAACCGGAAAGTACTTGTTTTGAAACTCACATTTTCATGTCTTGAAAAGTGCTGCCAAAGTTCAAATGGCTTTTGAATAAATGCTCTCAACCTTTTCACACTGCTATGAATGTGCTCCAGCACTGTTACGCAGTTACAGTTACACAGGGATTACACTGTTACACAAGATTTATATATATGCACATCAGTTGCGAACAAAGTAGCTATTTGTGTCATATTGTTGCGTTTACATCCAAGTTTTGACAGTCAAGGTTACCATGCCACATTATCTCCTCTGCCTTTGCGTGTCTGGGGTAATACAGCAGTTAAACCCCTGCCAGCTGTTAACAATGGCATGCTGTGTGTGTGAAAGACCTCTGTGAAGCCTGTGTGTGAGTGTGTGCGCACATGCATGTGCAGCAGCTGTCGGCAGCATGTACGTCTTGCAGCCAGCGGCCAAAACACAGCGGCCGGCTGCTCCCAAACCTCATAGCAGCACGGCCGCCGTCATGCGTTCACAGATAACTGCTGCCATTCTTGTAGACTGTGTCAATATTATTATAACAATACACGTTCCAGACTTTACACTATGGCCGAAAATATATCTGAATATAATGTGGGCTGGATTTATTGAACATTCTCTTTGACACATGCAACGTTCTTAACGGTCTCAACAGTCTTTTATCTTTCAGAGTGGGTTCAATGGAGGAAAAGAAAAGGAGGAGGGCATATTAAAGTTATGAGGAAGAATAAGTAGACACAATCAGCTTTCTGTACAGTGTTTGAATCTATTAATCAAAATACAATACAAACAGTCCTGTGAGGAAATCAATGGAAACAAGACTAAGAGCCTACAACCATGCTGGCAACTTTATGGGGGTTTAAGCTGAATACTAATCACGGTGACACTGCTAACAGGCTTGTATTTAGCTTAGTTTAGCATGTTAGCATGCTAACATTTGCTTATTAGCACTTTTTATTATACAGCAGACTCAGTATGATGGGAATATCATTAGATTTGCAGGAAATTTAAAGTGCTCATATTATGCTAATTTTCTGGTTCATAATTGTATTTAGAGGTTGTACCAGAATAGGTTTATGTGGTTTAATTTTCAAAAAACTCTATTTTTGTTGTACTGCACATTGCTGCAGCTCCTCTTTTCACCCTGTGTGTTGAGCTCTCTGTTTTAGCTACAGAGTGAGACATCTCACTTCTGTTCCATTTTTGTTGGGAGTCGCACATGCGCAGTAGCTAGGTTAGCACAGCTAGCTAGTCAGTTGCAGAGTATGAAGGAGTGCCACGATAGCAGCTAGGCGAGCATTATAACGTGTGTTACAAAGTGACGCACGTTTGTCACGGAAGTAAAGGCTGGACTACAATAGAGCTGTTTGGAGCGGTTTGTGAACAGTGTTTTCTGTTGAAGATGGTAAGTACCTTTGGGGTGGACTTTAGGCTTTTTCACTTTGTAAACCTACCACATGCACAAAAAATTATATATCACACAATAAAGGAAAGGGAAAAAGCCAAAAAGCATAATATGAGCACTTTAATTCTGGTTTGGACAGATAGAAACTTCGACCTGTCGGTGGTGATAGATGAAAAGTCATTAGGATTCCTCGGAGAACCATTAACGTCTGCACAAACTTTCATATCAATCTGTCCAACAGTTAAGATATTTCAGTCGGGGCCAATGCGGTTGACTGACCAACTTTGTCATCCCTTGAACAATGCCTCTAGGCAATGCTAAAAATAGATAACCATGTCTGTAGAAATTAATTGGGAAAAAATCTTGATTGATGAAATAAATAATTAAAAAAAACTCACTGGAGTTGTCACTTGCCTTTTTTTTCTTGATGGTCGTGTGAGCCAGTTAAGGGAGAGGTGTCTGAGGTGTCTGACCCCCTCCTCCTCTGCACAGCTTACTTGGCAACAACAGCTGATGTTTCATAAAAGTATAACGTTTCTTCTTGGACCACAACAAATTAACATCAAACAGATGGCACATACTGGTCTCTGCTCAGGTTTCACAAAGCCGTCCTGTGTCGCAGTCATGACGATAAACAAGCAGTGCCCCACATGCCAAAGTGTGGTTTGTCGCAGTCAGTCAACACATGTCTGAGTGTGGGACAGTTTCCTGTGACTTGCTGTCAAACTTAAATCAGTTGCAAATACATTTTAGTGTTTTGTTTTGACATGTATTGTCGTCTCAGATTCCTGGAGTTTAGCCTACAGCATCAAAACAATTCATGGACGTGATCACACTACTTTAGATCAAGTGGGCTAAACTGATAAACGGACAAATAGATTTCTGTTTTGAAAATATGGGCTCATGTCAACTTGCCTGAAATACATAAGGTGTCACATTTAAACTTTGATGTATAGCGCAACAAAACCAAAGAACAGGGGATCAGTGTCAGTCTCTCTGTGGATTGACATGTGGTCTCTGGTCCCTTTTTTGTCAGTCATGGCAGCCATTCATGGCATCCAGTCTGAGACAGACAGATGATGTGTTGAGAGGAATATTAAGCTGAGTCTTAGCGCTCACGACACATCTGACCTGACATCAGTTATTAAGGGTTGGTGTTTGATGAACCATAGTACCATAGTAGATCAAGGGCTGTAGTTACCATTGAATACACTGAGTTGAATTTGGAATTTTAGAAATCTCCGAAGTTTACATACAGTACAGTTCACATTTACATTTTTTTGGGGCACCTCATTTACAATACCTTAAAGGAACATGCCGACTTATTGGGACTTTAACTTATTCACCGTAACCCCCAGAGTTAGACAAGTCCATACATACCCTTCTCATCTCCGTGTGTGTTGTAACTCTGTCTGACGCCCCCAGCACTAGCTAAGCCTAGCACAGAACCTGGAGGTAACTGCTCCCAATAAGTGACAAAAAAAACACCAACATGTTCCTGTTTACATGTTGTGATTTGTATAGTCACAGGGTGTACAAATAACAAGGTCACATGAGACACAGCCATCTTCTAACCATATATAAACTGGGAACTATTCTCAGAAAGTAGCTGAGCAGCCTGTCACGTGTGTGTGTGTGTGTGTGTGTGTGTGTGTGTGTGTGTGTGTGAGTGTGTGTGTGTGTGTGTGTGTGTGTGTGTGTGTGTGTGTGTGTGTGTGTGTGTGTGTAAATATAACATGAATATTTCTTTGTCAGACTTTAATTCCTAGCAGTGTGAAGGTTTTTAAAACAATATTCAGATATTCACTTTAGAAAATTAACAGTTACACTTAATCTAAACACAAGTTACACTAACTACATTTTTGCAGTTAAACTGCATCTCAGGGTCTATTTTGTCTTTCATCAGCATCTCACACTTTGATAATTATGGGCTAAATTGTTTGAGTTTTGTTGTGCTGAATATAGCAGCATTTGATGATTTAAATATTCTTGAAAGAACTGCTCCATTTCTCCAACTGCAAAGTGCAACTGTAAATCCGAATAGTTCAAACATTATAGAGATTGTCTTTAGGGGGTTAGGGGGATTTCGACCTTAGTATTTAAAAAAAAGAAAATCTGGGTTTGCCTCTGTGTAAATATTTAAATATTATGTATTTATCTCATTCTCATACTTCTCCAGTAAATCACAAAGAAACTGGTCACTCCCTATCACTGTATACACTGCATCTGTATACCTTCACATCAAAGCATGCAGACAACTTTAACCGTAGCTGTTTGTCCTCAGTGTTATTTCTTTGTTGTACCCCGTTTTGCAGTGAAATCAACTTTGGCTTCCTCCTGACAGGCGGGAACTGAATGGAGGGAACAAACTATTCACTTTCCGGATATTCTTACTCTCATACACAATTGTGCCTGAATTACACCTTATCACCACAGGAACAATGTCCTCATTCAGGTCCCCGACATGCAAGGAACTGGTCCAGCAACAACAAGCACACACACACACACACACACACACACACACACACACACGCACACACATACACACACATTTCTCATATAGGCCAATTTGTGAGGATATTGCATTAACTTTAATAATAATTTAATTAATTTCTTGGAGGCTTACTGTAATTTGACCTTAACCATCGCTGCTACATGCGTTACTCTAACACTTACCATGGCCTTCACCACAGCACTTTGTATGGACCTTACTTTTGGTTACCATTAGGCGGATAGGTCCCAACATGTAAAACTGTCAACAGTTTTAAAAATTTTAATAAAGCAAACATTTGTAGAGAAGAAAAGTAACATATTACAGGGAAAAAAAATGTAATACGTTATTTATTTGAGTAAGACAAAGTAACTAGTCTAACAAAGAAACCATGGAATAAAATTGAAATAAGAAGTTACAAGTAACGGACATTTCACATTTAAGTCAATTTGTTGTTGGTCTCCTCCAGCATGTCTACAAACAAGCCATGTCTGTATAAAGTTCAATAATAAAAACAATACAAAAAAGTAATAGGAAAGTATCTGGCCTACATGAGAGCGTTAGATTGAGCAGATTGACCAGGATGCTTTAGCTAAACTGATTCAGACTCATTTAGTGCAGAAAGGTAAATCTATCCATCCATTAGCTGTACTTTGAGGGTCGCTGATGATGGCCCGGGCTGTTCTGACTGTAGAGGAAAGTCTCATAACCTCCTTAAAAAACCTCCTGAACCACTGTTTTTTTTTCTCCATCTGTCACCGCCCGTCCTCTGGGGATCTTGGCTTTTATTAACTCACAATATAAATGCTATTAAACCTCTCATTTGTCACAAAATGTATCCTACACCTTAGGTAAAGTCTGGTGCTTCCCACGAGCTTTCAGCTGAACGACATCTCCCATGCTGACCTATCAAACTGGGATTCAATAATAACCAATGGGAGATGAAAATTGAGTGAATGCTCCTTTAATGACTGGGCTGTCTGGGTAATTGGCATGATGGGCAGATGGGCCTCGTGTTGATATCAGTAATGACTGTTACAGGAGATGGTGTTTATCTCAGTCACGTGCACCCTCCTGCTCTTTGGCCTCACACAGAGGGAAGGGTGATGCTAATTGATAAAAGGGATAAAAACACAACAGGGGGCATTGAAGGCTGGAAGATCAAGAGAGACTATGAAAAAAAGAGACAATTTAAGAAATAATCCCAGAATGAGAGATTGTGAGGAAAAATGTAAGCCAATAAAGAAAAACAACAAGAATGAGAAGTAGATAGGAATAAAAAGGAAAGGCTGGTGAAGAGAGTGAACCACAGCAATGCATATTGTGCCTCGTCAGTAAGCCCTGTGTCTAGCAGAGGCAGCTGGGAGTTTGGCAGCTGTTCAATCCCTAATGAGCGACCATCTCCCTGACCCTGCCTCTTCCCTCTCTTCCTCCCTCCATCCCTCAGTTTAATAAACCCCCTCAGTCCGAACCTCCAGCCTCTCCTCTCCTTACTCAAGCCAGCGCTCCGCAATTAGGAGGAGGACCAAACATAATTGCGATGAAAGGACGAGAGCCTGTGTGGCCGGCGTCGCTGTCGGCTTGACTGTGTCAGAGCCAGACGCCTTGTTGTGCTCAACATTATCCATCCGCGCACAGTAAAAGCCTTTGTTCCTACAGGAGACTAGATAGAGAGAGGCAATGACCAATGCACCCAGAACAAGAGGAGGCCTGCCCTGCAGAAGTCTGCAGTTATTTAGGGTCTGTACTTGGGGACATCAAGCAGTGTGGCTGACAGAGTTTCACCATACAATTATTCATTGGTGTAACAATAGAGTAAGCTCTAAAATGACAATTGTTCACAAACTACAAAAACAAGAACTTACATTTTAATGCAAAAAATTTTCAAAAGTGATTATGAAAAACACAAGTTTATAATTTGACCTGCCAAGTAGTTAATACTAAATTCAACATGGCATATCAACATTAACTGATACAGTTGCAAACAGGTTTGAAAAGAAAATAGGGTTAGGTTTGGGTTAGGGTTAGGGTTAGGGTTAGGGTTAGGGTTAATCTAGGAAAGTATGACACCTGAGACTTAAAGGCTTGTTGAACAGAAGCCTTAACAATACATCAAACTACCAAACTCAACCTGTTCTTTTCATTGTTCACTTTGCAGATTTGGGTCTCCAACAAGTATCAACTGACTTATCACTTGGCGATAGTATACCGTCGATACCTTATTTTAAGCCATTTTTAAGTCTCTGGCTATTTATTATGTCATGCACTGCAATCAAAGGCTGTGTGGAAGGTTAGCAACGTATCCAAACTCTTAGGCTGCATTTAGACCGACTTTTTCATCATTCATGATAACTTTACAATGTTTTGACCATCGCAGCCCTTTGAATGGTTTTAACACAGGGCTATTTTTGGATTGAACGCCGGTCAGCACTAACGTAATTTGCAATTGCAATTTGGTCAACATCACCAGTAATATTGAGACCCTGCAAAACCCTCTTTGTGGACTTTCCACAACATTTATGAGTTGATAAAATCAGCTTTCATCTGGATAGTATAGTTATCTAAAAGTCTGGGTAAAGCGAGATTAGTGATTAAACACATTCTACAAAATACTTGTTGAAATCATTTTGTTAAAAGACTGTAAACTGAATTGTGGAGTCGGACTGTTAAACTGTTGGGCAATGCATACATTGTTTTCCATTTATTTCTATACAGTAGCCCGTGAAAATAATTTGGTAGAGTTATGAGAGTTATGAAATCAATAAATATCAGCCTTCAACCACCCAGAGCGCCTGATTGGATGATGTTGGCGCTGTTGGACATTCCAGCTCCAGCTCAGTGGTTCTGAATGAACAGACAGAGGCCACAGAAAGGCTGCAGGGACAATCAGCAGTGGGCTCATTACAAGTAAAAATAGCCCGCTTTGTTTATGTATGTCTTTGTCTGCAGTTCCAGAGATGACTTACTCTAAATCTGATGAGTAGACATATGAAAGACTTTGTGGGACTGTGTTTTTTTCTGTTGCTACACACCCAACAACAGCTGATTTAAAAAAAAAAAAAAAATCTGTTTTGCAAAGTCTCAATGATCATTCTGTTAGAAGTTTAAAGGATAAACATGTTCGTGCAAAATGATACCAGCTGGTTGATGAGATCGTTAGCTGTCAAATTTGATTACTGCATGCAAATATATTTCTGGAGGGGAAAAGTTTGTCCCAAAACACAGTCTAACCTCAACCTGTATAAGGTAGCAGCGCCGCCACTGTGTGAATGTAAACATCAATATTATTTCCTCATTTAAAACTTTTTCCCAGGCTCCAAAGGAATTTTGTTCCTGCTTAAAAAAAAGGAAAAAAGATACAGAGTTGACTGGTAAACAATAGCCCATAACCCTCAGGCTTTTTCCTTTGTGTTACAGGAACGGAGAGGGGAAATAAAGCGTTAACTGAGATACAAGAGGATGGCAGGTGTGAGATGAACGATACGATAGTAGCAGGGTACCTGGGCCGAGAGAAAGTAAGGAGAGAAAAAAACGCCATCACACAGCATCAGCATTTAGGCCCACAAAACAATCACAAACACAGAGGGAACGTCATGTGTATGTGGGACACAGTGTGGGAAACTGATCAAAAGTTTGATAAGAGTTTGTGAGGCTGCTGTAGGTGTGAATCTCACAATCGCCTTTTTCCTGGACCTGGAAGTCGATGCCTTGGTTCATGGCAATAATAAACTGTGCATTAGGTACGTTGTTTATTCACTGTAATAAACAAATGGCAAACAAACAACTTAAAATATTGTAAAACATGTAAAAAGCCCCCCACCCCTCTTAGGAATAAACCACCCAGACTGAAAGAGACATTCTCAGAGATCATTTTGTGTCTCTTTTTTGTTGTTTGACTTTGCGTCATTTTGTGGTTGTTGTTGTGTCTCCTTGTAGTCATTTTGCATCACTTTGTGGTCTTTTTTATGTCATTTTGCATCTTTTGCGGTCGTTTGATTGACTTTCCAACAAGCCACTTCATACAGAGGTTCTGATACTAACAGGCAAATTACCTATCACCTTCTTACCAGGGGTGGCCAATTATGTTCCGCAGGGGGACCGTGCCGCACCCCATTAAATTATTCCCCATTCTTGAGTCCTGGTAAAAAAAACAACAACATTGCAGCACAATGATGTTAAGTTGAGTGATGCAGGTATTCTGCGTCCATTCAAAGAATAAGCCTTTGTAACTGAAATGTGATGCCAGGTGGTTAGTTTATGTTCTTAAACAAAATATTGACATCAGAAAGCCTCATCACATGTTTATACAATCACTGTGTCATATTTTATGGCATTAAACATTTTATTTATTGCATCTGTGTGTACCCTCTGCCCTTTTTGAGGTCTGAACGCCTTCATCACATCATCATAATCTCGCACACATTTCAAGGAATAATGACTGATGTGTTTGAACTTAAAATTGTTGAGTGACAAATGAAAACCTTCAAAAACCATGATATGAAGGATGAGAACGTTCAAGCTGTACACCTGTCTGTCAACAAGAGTGCATTTGCCTTGATGTTGGGAAAATACTTATTCCTTTTCAATGAAGCATTGTTTTGTTTTTCAGCAGTACTTGTTTGGCTGAAAGTGATTCACACCTATTAGCAGTCAAAAGGTGTAATAAACCTTTTATTTCTCCAGAACTTTCTCACAGCTGTTGTTTAGGGATGAATGCCACTCAATTATGTAGTCCAGCTTCATTATAAATTCCCACAGTTGTAAGATTGTCTTGTCATGAGAGCCAGCCGGGGACATACAGGTCTATATATGCAGACTACTGTATTTGTCTCTGTTTGGACAGAAAGGATATTCAAGTACCCTGTGAACTGCATGGGAGCCGGAGCCTCAAATAGCTGTTTTCTTTTAAGAGCAGGATTAAGTACATAAACAAATAGTTACCAGGTCTATAATTTATGTGAATTTTTTTGGAGTGAAAGGGGAATTATAAACACAACTCAGGGATATTTTTGATCCCGCAAACCTACAGTAGGCTATAGGTGAGTCCTGAAAAAAAAAAAAAAAAAAGCTAAGGAGCTTAATTGCAGAAAAGAAAACATTTACTTCCTCTGAACTGTGTACGTGCTGCTGGGGAAAGTAGGTGATTTTGTCGGCCGGGTACTGCTAAGAAGGAAGTAGCCACTCCGGTCCGTTTTGTTACAATAGCCATGTTGTGATTTGTATCATGCTACTTCCTCTAAAGACGCAACCTGGAACTTTTTTGGGAAAATAGTCCTTTTTCACAGAAAACATTTTTACAAAAAAAACACAGGAATAAACAATAAGATTATTGATCGCTGAATTTCATTTTAGCTGCCTCAGTTTGAGGGTCCTGGTACTGTGCATGTTAGCTCACTGACACACTGTCACAGCTTACTGGAACACCTGAATAGAACAGAGCCATCATTGATGTTATTAGTAACAGTGCTTTTCCTACTACGAAAAGTCTGAATGTGTGCCGTGAAAAAGGTCAATTAAACCTCACTGACCCGCAGGTGGGTAAGTCAAACCCACACAACTTTTATTTTACAAATTACATAGTGGTGATGTAAAAGTTTCCAATAATAAGAATTTTAATAAGAATAATGAATTTATAAACATCATAGCTTAAATGAACGTGTATATTCCATATTGTCAGACAATGTGAAGCAAGATGATTTTCAACCATAAAGCTACTTAAAGAGTTCTCGCGAGAGCACAATTTGAAGGCCCTAATCATGTCAGATTCCCAAACAAAAGAAGAATCATGAAAATGTGAACCGTCAGTTTTGGGCAACAATGAACCATTTTTCTCATCAAAAAAAAAAAAAAAACTCTTCCGGTATCCCATGAGTAACTTAACCTGTGAAAAATGTATGTTGAGTGAATGAGCGAATGAATGCGACATGATAAACAGAAATGTAGTAATATAAAGGATAAGTCGCAGTGTTTACAGTAAACTGCTAAAACTTCACATGCAGTCAAATTAAATGAGATCAAATCTAATCATACCTCAGAACACTGTAATGTGCTTTACAAAAAACACCAACAAAGGCCCCCCACTCAGCTAAAAAGTGATCTCTTATAATAAAACAACCAGAGGTGTGTGAATTTTTTTCTAGCCCTCACATCCTCGAGCTAAACCCCCTCAGGTGCTTCATTGTGCCACAGAACTCCTGGTTTCCTCGCTCTTTGTGTGGCACCGTGTCACGAGCTCCCACGCACATTACACAGCAACACACAGAGTAACACTAATCCTCCTTCCTTCCCTCGCCCAAACTACAATCATGAGATTACTCTCACAAACAAGCAGTACACGCACACACACACACACACACACACACACACACACACACACACACACACACACACACACACAAATTATTGGGGCTTGCACTTATATTGTCCAAACTTTAAGGACTTGACTAATAAACCGGAAAGCATCAAAGGCTTGGGTAAACAGTTATTTTCCAGCAAATATTTTTCATATAAAGATATACAGTAAAGTGGGAAAATTAGTGAAGCAAAGACAGTGAGAGTGTTTGTGTGTATTTTACAGACAGAAAAATAAAAACAGGAGATAAAGTCCGTTTTGTGAGAAAGACAGAAAGTCCCCCTCGGTCCGAGCGGTGACCTTGCACCAGTTAAGTCCATATCAGTAACCCCGGCTCACAGACTTGACATGGAGCTATTTCATTCCCATGACTGGGTTGCAGATATTTACCCATAATCCCACAGGGTCATGGAGCCAGTCTGTCCCAGCTGCGCAGCGATACTTTGGCCTTTCACATCATGTCTCTCTTGTCACTGGTACATCAGAAGAGAGAGGAAATGTCACATGAGGCATCTTTCAGTGTATGGGCTGCAGGTGAGGAAAAGAAAATGTAAAAAGAAAAGAGAATATTAAAGTAATTTGCGTAATATGTAATGATGTGCAACTATCCGGGAAAATTTTTTCAAATGAGGATGTGCAAGGAGACACGTTGTCAGCTACAGCACTTCTCTACTGACTGTAAAACGTCACAGCTCTGTAAATAATATGTAAGTTGTTAAAAGCATTGTTTCTTTTTCTTGGCAGCAAGTTCACATAGAATCTGGTTATGTAACGTAAGCAATTTACGAAATTTGTCCATTTACAAAATTCAACATTTGGGAGGAAAATGGAAGCTAGTTCTTTATTTATTGATTTATTTTACTTATTTGTTTACTTAACTTCCATTGCTGAATTGTATTTAGCTCTGCCTGATCTCTATAAATGCTAGTGTGGTTTTATTTGTCTTTTTAATAAAGTTCCTAAAAAAGTCCCAAAGCTTATGGACATTAGCACTAATTCCAACTATAGACCTGACTTTTCGTACCCTGTCTCTGACAAAATATTTGTACCAATTATGTTTTGTGGGTGAACATAATTGCTACCTGGTTTATATTCCATGGCAACATTTGTGTTTTTTTACTGCACGAAATTGGGGAGTCATCAAGTCCCTGTTGACTTTTATAGTAATTTATTCAAGATCACCATCATTCCCCAACCCTAACAAAGTAATGATAATAACAATCTTGAAAAAAAATGTTACATGCCGTTATGACGTTACATTGAGAACAGATTTGTCCTGTTCCAGTAATGAACCACACCCAGACAGGTTTCAATAGCAGCTCATTTTTTACTCATACCTCTCTTTGCTCCATTTCCTGTCTCTGTCCACAATGTCTCAGAAAAAGCAAAGGAGGGGTTGGGCTCTGTAACTACATAAAAAGAAAAGTAGGAATGCCAAAATTGGAGCAAAATGGACTGTGACTTGGAAAAGGTGACATATCTAACTAATGTGTTAGGTGGTGGCCCTTATTCAGCAGGAAGTGATTCAATGTTGGAGAATATGGTGCCTTTCTGTGACATCATTGTGCAAAATTTGGCAATGCTGAATGAGTTTTTGTGTGGCAGATGTAGCTGACATCTAGGCATTTCATTGGGCAAATGAACAAAACTACAACAACCTCAATCAGATTAGATTAGACTTGTGCTTGAGTTAGTCTATATTTGAAAGCACATCAGGGTCTTGACTGGGAACACAACAGTCCTTTCAAATCATGTGAATTAAGTCTATTTTTATATTTCACTGGAAGTTTCTTGTTTCAATTTACAACTATGGAAAAAAGTGGATTAGAGTTGCTAAAATCGCCCCTGGGATTTATACAAGCCTGGACCTCTGACACATGGCACGGACGCTGAGTGTGTGGGAGTGAAATACTGACTGGCAGCTGAAATATTGAAGAGAAAACAGTGAATGTAAGATGGAAAGAGAGGAGAGGTATACAGCATGGGAGAGTGAATGACATCAAGATGGTAGGCAGAAACAAAGGTAAAAGAGGTTATAAGTGAGAAGAAGAAACTCAGAATGAAAGATGGACGAAGGAGAAGTGGAGCTACAGAGTCCCATGGGAAATCCTAATAAAGGAAAGGCCACATATTTCCCAAACACAGCCTTTTTTACTGGCTACACCTCAGGCAAGTAGCCTCAGTGTGATGTTGAGAAGCTAACATTCATCACATAATCCCCTTGAGATAAAATTGACCTCCTCACAACACAGTCTCTGATATAACTTTTTCCCAATAAACTACATGTTCTTACAAAAATAGCTTTTTTTGCATAAAGGCTGAGAATTCACATGATGCAAGGAGTGGAATATTATTCTGTGTAGACAGAGGACATAAAGGGTGCTATGCAGATGGAGTCTGCAGTAATTATCAAATGTTTTAAGGAACAAAGGAATGGTGTTCTCTGCCTGGGAACAGTCTCTTGGAGGTGTGTCACACACACTACGCCTTAAGCCACAACAAGCTAGATGCATTCCTTTGAAAGAGAAATGTGCACTGTGGTAGCTACTCACATGTTTCTGGAGTGAGCTAGCCATCATTTATCATATACAAAATAACAACTGTGCAATGAATGCAAACTTTATTGCACCAGTAAAAGCAGCTTGCCAGTTTTTTTTAACAGTTATCTCCACTTAAGGCCTCTCAGTCACATCCATCCTCTGTATATAATTCAAGATAAATGATCACCTAATTTTACACTACTTGTGCAACATTGCAAAAAGCAGCTGACTGAATTGAACTATCACCCCAAATATGTTGACCTTCCAGACGAGCGCCAAGTGGCATTCCAGCATCGACAGGAAGCCAAAGTTTTGGCACTGATTTTACTGTAGAAGAAGAAGGAAAGGTAAATTGATTGTGTATCTCTGAATACAATATCAAAATAACCTAAATATATTGTATGAAAGTATAGCCTTCCAAAACAGCCCTATAAACATTTTTCTAATCCAAAGACCATATTGTCAGAACAAAAAACCACACACAACCATAAATGTGGGAGGGTTAACTAAACAGCCCATTTGTCATTTTAAATGAGGTTTTGGAACGAGATGATTGGAGAAACACCATGAAAGAAGATACACTGATACAAAGAAAGCAGATTTAAAAACAGAAAGTGAGTAGCCTAGCGGGGGCGAAATGATTGGTACAACTTTGTCTTTGGGAGTTTTATTCAACCACCCCCCTGTAAACAAAAGGAGGAAGTGGCCCTGTGTGACTGGCTTGCAGGGACTTCCTGTTTGTGATTATATGTCCAAAAACAGAACCACGGTCTCTGGACCTCCCACGACTCCGTTACACTCGGGGCTGGAGAACCACCGACCCGCTGCGTCTGGCTGTCCTCACATTGTGCTTACGCAGCCAGGGCGCCACAATACTGGGAAGCAGCTGTGGTGGACATTAAAGTGACAAATGTATGTTGTTAACAGCATGCAACACACCAGCTATCATTAGTGTAATTAGCTTAATGGGTATAGCACAGGAAACAGTCCTAATGGTATCTTAACTTGTTGGACCAGTAGTTTTGACAGCTTGACCTTATTCCCATGGTAGAAAGATTTGAGTGTATTTTTGTAGGAAGAAGCATTCAGATTCTTTAAGTCAAAGTATGAGGCTAATGCCTCATTCACGTATGACGGATGGTAGAGATGGGAAAGATTAAATGTCTGAGGGAAAACACTAACCTATTCTAGTGATGGGCTGACACCGTAAACAAATGGGAAAGCCGTACTCTAACTGTGATGCATTTATTTCAATTTCATTTATTTATTTATTTCTAAAATAAATGGATGCAGCAGAGTTATCGTTGTGCGGCTTTCCCATTCTTTTTTTTTTTTAGAGATGGGAAAGATGGCCATCTCGATGCCTAGTAAGCACTCCCATAACTGGTCCACTCAAGATGAGTAGAGCTTTTTTGTGTGCATTGACAATATAACAGTATATTTGATGCAGCAAATTTGGGTTTAATTACACCCAACTATGGATTTTGGCTGATGTGAGGTGTTTGCTTTGTGTTGATGCACTTCCATATTATTACAGTAAGTGCCAAGTCCACTGATGAAAACTGTGAGATGTAATCAAACCATCTGGAAAAAACTAGAAAGTGAGCATGGTGCCATGGTTCCGATTTTTTGATATACAAGAATTAACTTAAAATAGCTATTTTTGGTTCTAACTTTTATCTACTAAAAATAACCACTAAAACTTTTCAAAAATTAAGACTGAACTTCAGAGCAGAGTTTTCCAAACTATCCCAACATTACATTTGCTGCTACTCTCAGCAGCCACCTCCTTCCCTCAACCCTGCTACTGCAGGAAAGCAGGAGCCAACGACCCTCGCCTGCATTTCCTCACATTGGACAACATGATCTACAATTTAACAATAAAGCCAGTAAACCCTCCTCCCTGATAAGAACAATACAGCAACACCAGGATACATTAATCCGTGTTTGAAACACTAAGGAAATAATACCACTGCAATACAATGGCCTATTTTCCTTCCCTTAGGTATGCTTTGTATCGTCGTGGACACCACACTTGTAAGAATTGTCTAAGCGGTGGGTATGATGTAGATTTTCACATGATATCAAATGCCTGGTCACTGGGAAAAGGAAATACAGACAAAAGAGCTGAAAAAGATTTGTTTATGAGTCTTCTGCAAAAATGTGATTGCTTTATTGGAAATAAGAGTAAATAATGTTATACTTGCACATACAGGTATAGAAATGTATGTACTGTATTTATATGTGTGTATATATGTGTGTATATATATATATATATATATATATATATACTGTATATATGGTGCTTTATGACACCTCTGTTTTTGCATTGTTGTTGGCTGTGTTGTTCTTGGTTTTATTTGCTGTTTTTCTGGAAAGCACTTTGGTGCCTTGTTAAGAAAAGTGCTATAGAAATAGTTTATTATTATTATTATTATTATTATTATAAATGTCTCTATTTTTGCTTGTTCAGCTGACCTGCTGTGTAATGACTAAAACACTCTCTACAAGCAATTATGTGGAATTGATTAATTGGAAAGGTACCAATCAAGATATGTCCCACTTTTCCCTATACTTAATTCCAAATTGCATTGATCTTTCCAGAAAGCATCTAGGAATTTATATTTTTAAGAAATGATGGTTCATTACTGTACCTTGGTTGGTGGCACAGTTGAAACTTTATAGTAACAACACACAATAAAAAGACGTAGATATGTGCAGGGAAGGAAAGAAAATAAGACTCTTTAAAGTTTCTTGCCAAAACAAATTATAAATGTAGCAAAAAAAACACAAAAAGGAAGCACACAATCAACCAAACTAAATATATAAATAAAGGATATTATGATTTTGAGAACATACTCAAGACCACAGTGTTCGTTGTCTTTTAAAGACCTTTAGCTAAACTTGGCCCAAGCAATCTTGTCCAACTAATGAGAGTCCCTCAGGGGGATGTGAGGGTACGACAAGGGTCAATTCTTTCCCCATCCATGAAGCTTGTTACGGGCCTGTGAATTTGTAAGTAGTAAACAAATTAGAAATGGTTTGGTTGTAGTAATTCTCTGAAAAAGAAACAAGACCACAGAGCTCTGAAGATATTTCTTGGATCCTACGGGGCCCTTCAAGATGCTCAGTGAACATCTGTGGGAGAGTTTGAGTTTCAGACATTTGGAGATGTCGACGCAACAGTTGTGGTAAAAGAATCAGCACTCGGGGCCAAGCAGTGGAAGCTGGTCTGTTGATGGGTCGGGGATTAGAGCAGCTCAGATTTCAGGGGTCATTGACTGTTAAGTGTCAGCGGGAAAATTGTCAAGTCCTTTCCAGATGAAGTATAATAAACACATCTTGAGGTGTGTGACACTTGTTCACACTTCTGCTAATGGGTATATGATCTGGTTGAGTCACTAATTGCAAGTTTATCTGATAATCCTTAGCAGAGTACTTGACACTTCTAGAGGCTGATTTTAATCATCTCGGCGACAAAATAGAAAAGTTTAAAGTCTAAAACACTTTTTAGAAAAGCATATACACTGTAGAGATTCCTCATTTCCGTTTGTATTTTAGGTGTTTTGTGGACACCCACCTAATGTCAAAATGTTTTCAGCGATCAAAGATGAAATAATAATTTTCAGATAACCATGCAGGTTTTAATGTCAAAGTAGGTCAAAGGGTTTTATTTTTTATAGATTTTTAATTTGAACGATTTTTAGAGGCTAGAAGAGGGAAAGGTACCAAATATGTGACAAGGGAAAAAAAAGGGTTTCAATTTGTCTTTCTTATTCCCTTTTTCATCTTGTGACCCCTCAGATTAATCTTGGGGACCCCTTGGGAGGGTCCTGACCTCTAGGTTGGGAACAACTAACTTCAAAGATTAGGCTGACGAGATTTTATACTTTACTTGAAAAGATCAAAACCAACAACGATTGATGCTACAAGTCTAATATGTTTTGTTTGTGTAGCCTGATATAAAAAATCCCTCCATGCCATAGAGCTCCACTGTTGTCAAGAAACTGTTAAAGACACATCAGTGAGTCACACTGTTGCTGAGTCAGTTCCACATTAGTTTCGCATTGCCAGACCTTCCTCCACAGCGCCGCGAAGGAGGGTCTGGCGAGTCCACACAGCATTACGGGATGGGAGAAAAACGTGCTCTGGTTCATTGGCATTTCATCAGACCAATCACAGTCGTCTTGGGCGGCACTAAGCGCCGTACAGACAAACGGTGCTGCTGCAACATAGCCTCGGGAAGGAACTTGTTTTGGTGAAACGTGTATGTTAAAAAGTTGTTTTAGTCGTGCGAGAGAAAACTCAGATTGGACAGATAGTCTAGCTAGCTGTCTCGATTTACCTTGACATCTCAGAAGAGGTTATCCATAGTCCTCATAAATCCACCGGAGTTTAAAATGGCAACACAAAGAAAGCCCAAGATAACGGATATCCGGCCTAAATGAGTGAAATCCGACGGAATTTTCGTCGGCAACTGAGCAATCCCGGAAGTGGATGATCGTGGATATAGATTAGTCCCACATACACCTTCCTCTTGCTGTCGATGCTCATAGCACACCAAATGTGTATTAATCCACAGTTTAAAATAGTCCCCAATAAATTCATGATTTACTACTATTTAAGTAATGCTTTCTGTAACTGTAGTGACCAGCTGTTTTACGAAATTACAATGCCTTTAAAAAAAATGAAATTATTTATTTTGGACCTGTTTTTAAAGATTTTTAAAGAAATTTAGGCTTTGAGAGAGCAGTGTGCTGTTTTTTCGTTCTTCCTCTGGCAATGTAAAACCATTGGATGTGTCAAGTTCATGTCCATTCTTAGATGAGTGTCAGCAGGTGGTCTGGAAAATGTCAAAAATCACAAATGAAGTTGACAGAAAGGGAATATACAAAGAGTAAACACCCTAATTTTGAATAATTAATTAAACCTCACAAGCTCAGAAACCAGCAAAGCACTTTGCATCACAGTGCATTACATAAACATGTCCTGACTTGTCTCTTACACACCACATCTGCCTGGAGGCTGCTCCGCGCCCACCCACACTCTTTCTCAAAGGCACAAACAGAAGATCTTTTATGCAAAGTGGTATTAACATTGTACATTCTTGTCAGAAAGCTCATCCATGCAATACAGTGAGTGCAGCAGTTTATCAAGTTTATATTATGTCACCATCATAACAGGCAGCCAAAAGTTAAATGGTCATGATAATGGATACATGCATGATTATATATTCCTGTGAACATTTAATTTATGATATGATAGCAAAGTGCCTGGATAATATGGGAAGATTTTATCTGTCGAAGTAAAGCATGTCTAAAAACACAAAAATGTACAGAATAGATATCAGTGAAACACAGTTTTGTAATATTTTATCTTCTTTATGAGCATTGTCCTTGACAAATAAACTACAACTAAAGTAAACTAAAACCGTGGCCGGGTTAGCTCAGTTGGTAGTGCAGGGTCCAGGGTTTGAGTCCGACCTGTGACAGTTTCCTGTATGTCTCTCCCCTCTCTCTCCCCTTTCATATCTCATCTGTCCTATCCTTTAAAGGCACAGGAATGCCCCAAAAAAAAAAGTAAACTAAAACCAAAGTAAACTAAGTTAGTTGACAAACAGCACTAAAATTGCATATTGGACAGCTTTAATGCATGTTTCATTGCACCAAAAATTAATTTCTGAATGCACTTAAGCACCACATAGTCAATTAGTAAGTATACATGTACCATGGCATGTACAGTTCTTTAGCACTTTAGTGTGTTATCTAAGGCTGTGTATACACCATACTATACTTGTTATGAAGACAGATTCAGAAAGAGAAAATAATGTCGGACCTATTGTCTCCTACAGACATGTTTTAAGACAAAAAAATATATACTTTGCTTTGAATGATAATTTCTCTAATATGGTTTTTCCTATAAAGAACTTCTGCACAAGAAGTTTGTTTCACATTTCCAAAGCACACCTATGTGACATTGATTTGCTTCCAAACTACAAACTAGTTGTAATATCACAAAATCACGCTTGTACGTTCACGTCTTTAACTCAGATTTAAAATGAGCACAGAGAAACTTTCCTCTTTCGGCAGATTAATGTGAAAACACCCTCCTGGTGTCAAACTCTTCTGCACAGTGAAGGTCAAACATCCGTGTGAAGTAACATATTTTTGTGCGGAGGTGGACTTTAAAGTTGCTGCCATGAGAATAAAGTGCAGGGTGTGTCTGTTGACTGATCACATGAGGACAATAATGTAACAGTCTTAATCATCATGCAGCTTGCTGTTGGTTTTCTATCATACCAGATAACAACATTCACTTTGCATACTGTAATCACTCATTAGATGGCTAGAATGACAAAAATCAGGGCTTTAACGGATTGTACTGTACCTTTCTGATTTGATCCAACCCTGAGCAGCTGTCTGTGTTTTTCAAGGCTGATGAAGTAGAACAGGTCTCTCCATCTGTGCTGCACCAGTCGATGGGACAGACCCCAACCCCCAGGTCAACACAATGAGAAGGAAATCAACACAAATCCTGTTTACTACCCCCCTCACAATGTGATACAATAAACACACAACCCCCCTTTGCCCACAATGAACAACAGTACAATAGGGAGTTAAATGAAAGACAGCTTTGGTAGGCAGAAGGGATAAGTTTTTTGTTTTTGTTTGGTTTGTTGGTCATGGTTAGCACCTAGGTCCACTCACCTGGGAGATGATCAGCGGTGTGAAATAGTCAATACGTGTAAATTGATACCAGGGAATGACCCGATAAAGATCATGGTTGAGAGTGAGGTCAAACTCTGACAGTCGGCATCAAAATCCAGTGTTTAACATGTCAAGTGGGGCCACATGCCATCTGTTCACCTGTTGTTTACAGGCGAAGAACGATATAAGCAGCATTTAACAAAATGCCAAAGGAACACAAAGGTCAAATGTTGGACACATCCTCTCATAATCAGCCAGTTTATTAACACAAAAATGCTAAATGTAATCCTGTTGGTTTTTTTCTGCTTTAACAAGCAAATCCTCCCCCAGATACGTCTCTTATTGTGTAAATATAATGATACAAATTAGTGGTATATAAATGTAATTTCTAAGAGACATGGATGGATGTGATCCTGCTTCTCTCTTATCAGCCCTGATACACTCCACTGTTAATAAACAAAGCTACACACTCCCTGTAAAATAATCGGAAAATGAATGTGTAAACATATTTGTTTTCTTTTTTTATGCTCTGGTAGAAATGACAGTTAATGAAGTGCATGAATTCCTGAGTTCAAGGCTTAGTATGAAATTCCTCCACATTTTTGGTTATTTGGTTTATTGTAAATTACTGGATTGTTGTGTGACAGTGTAAAATGATCTTCTTGTAGCAATGGTTGACCTTCTGACGCCTGGATATCAGGGATGCATGGTGATGCTGTGCGATAGGGGACCTTCTTATTATAATCAGAGGTTAAGATTTTTAAAAACATTTTCTCTATGTGTATGCCTCGATCATCACCAGGGATGTTATTCTTTAGCTTGAACCTGCATATAAAAAAGCATTTTATTGTGATGATTATGGTTTGTATGAACACCATAACCCAAATAATGTAAATAAGAGAAAAATATAGTAATAGTTCCCAGTGTTGGGAAGCAGTGAACTACATGTACTTAAACTAGTTTAAAGGGACGGTTCACCCCAAAATATATATTACATGAAATGTATATTTTCCCTCTTACCTGTGGTGCTAATTATCAATCTAGATCTTTTTGGGGTGAGTTGCCCAGTGTTATCAGCCGTAGAAATGGATTCACTCAGCTTTTTTCTCCAGTTATCACGACCCGGTTACTCAAGATAATCCACAGACGCGGTTGTGAGCAGTTTCATGTGGGAACTATTTCTTTCCGCAGAACTTCACCCGCCAACCATATCACCACGCTTAAGGAAGCACACTCATGGTGCTGGCATGTAAAGCGGTGTTAAGAGGTCATGGTCATTTCCATATTTTTGTGAGATTGTGTTGAGTTTTCTCTGTTGTCATTAAAGCTGCAAACAATTCCAGAGCAGTTTGAGGACTTGGCTTGAAAACTGGGATTCAAAATGAATTCTTAACTTGACTTGGCAGCAGAGATGTCTGAACAATCTCACCTCAAAGTTTATTTAGCTGTTCAGAGGCTTTTCAATGTTTAATTTAAAGTGTGACTGAATCTAATTTTCCACACCAGACGCCATAAATTATGTTCCCATTTGCATAAATTCACAACACCAAATGAAATCAGGCTATCCTCCTAAGGTGCTTAAATTAATTGACTGATTGAGCTGAAATCTAGGTGGGTTAGTAGCCAAACAGCCAAAGCTGATTATGAGATAACCAGACTGAGACATTTACATCACAATATCCATATAGTATTGCCTTAATCTATTAAAATGTTATTAGTGTGCATGTGAACCGAGTGATTTAAATGTAGGTTACACACATGTTTTCATTGTGTCCTCCACCTCCGTAACATTTCTCTCTATCGTTATCTCTTCCAGAACTCCTACGCTCTGTCTGCCCTGCTCTGTCAGGCTTTAAAAGTCTGCTTGATGTTTTTTCTTCTTTGCTCTTTGTCAGCTCTTTTACCTGTAATGTGGCAAAGTATTAATGTGTCATTCTGTGGTTTATAAAAAAAAAAAGATGGCCTGAAAGTGTTGAAAGAAACAGTAACTATGTACGGGTAACAATCCTAATTGACTGCATCAAAAGAGTTTAATTTTGATTGTCAGTTATCCTGCAGTTGATGTGGAGCTGCAGTGGTCTGACACCTCTTCACTATCTACTGTACTCCTATTAAAAGTATTCACCTCCTTTGGAAGTGTTCATGCTTATTGTTTTACAACATTGAATCAGAGTAGATTTAATGTAATCATCAGAAAAAAAACTTAAAATGTGGATCTTGTCAGTGATTTAAATTGATTACAAATATAAATACATGGTTGCATAAGTATTCACCACATTTAATAGGATGCCCCTAAATCATAATTAGTTCAATTGAGATCATACACATATACTATGTCAGGAAGGTCAGCAAAACCTACACCATGAAGACAAAGGAGCATGCCCCTAATATGGATCACACTCCTCATCTACTGACCCCAGTTAGAAACTGTTGTAAACTACATAAACAAGCGTGTTATCAGTCTGTCTGTTTACCTGTGCATGACAGCAGTTACCTGTGTGAAGCTGCTCAGACTCCGTTCACAAACCACCTGATGGAAATCTTCTTCTGTTTCTGCTGACTCTGCTCTGTGGCTGAGTGAAAATTTACGTTAGTCACTGTCAGCGTTTATCAGTGTAATAGATCTCTAACTCTGGTTCCCAGGCTGTGACAGGTTGTGATGCCCTGATGCAGGAGAGCAGGACGGAGTTTGACTGATGTGGGCTTTTAAAGACCAAAAGACAACTCTTACAGTTATGGCACTGGGCTGGCTGCCAAAGTAAATGTTTTAAGTTTTTATTTTGAAGAGGTTGTCACACCTAGACTTCACATTTATGGAGTATTACATATGTGTAATAACCCTGAGTAAAAATGCAATTATGTAAGTTATTATACATACAATGGGGGGTACATACAATGATACATTCAAATGTATCATTTTGTTTCTTAAATGGTGTTCATGTAGCCTACCTTCTTTTTGGGTTACAAATGTATTTGTTGGTTTAATAATGTAGAATGGCCCACTTCAAAATCATATTATATTACAGGATTATAATTAGTGATGCATTAATGTTTAAATCACGCAGCTGGTTTTACTTTATATAGGCCACATGTGTCAAACTCAAGGCCTGCGTGCCAAATCCGGCCCCTCGCAGATTATGATCCGGCCCACATATCAATTTAGGTTCACAATACATTTTGACCTACCTAGTTTTTGTCACACTCATTTTTGCCGAATAAAAAAAACCCAATTCTGACGTTTTTGCCACTTTTTCCAACATTTTTGTCACTTTTTCTGTCATTTTTGGGGGCTTCTTTTCTATGATGGCTGAGGAACTTTTTCCTGACTTCTTTAGGACTTTATGTCAACCAAACTGTAAGTGAGAAGACTATATGACACATCCAATAATACAGTCAAACATATTTTACTTTTTCGATTAAATAAAAGCCTATCAATAAACTAAACATGTCTGGCCCTTGATGTGATTCTTATTTTCCAGTGTGGCCCATAGTGAAGTTGAGTTTGACACCCCTGATATAAGCCTACTGCTTGGTAGCTTAACCTGTAATAATAGGCCTACATCAGATTTTGTTGATCTGCAAAGTAACTAAAGCTATATCAAATACATGTATTGGTGTAAACAGTCTATGTGTAAAATTAGTATCATTATATGCCTCCTAAAGTGGAGATTATGTTTATAAAGTATCATAAAATAGTAATTGGCTACTCAAGTATAGTACAAGTAGGCCTACCTCAAAATTGTAGGCGTACTTGAGTAAAGGTAGCCTAGCTACTTAGTAAATTCCCAAAAAACCCTAAAGCTAACCTGAACTGTAACTGTTAGGGTTTTAATAATTGCTTTAAATTTTAAAGTCTTAAATGTTCATAGCGCATTTCAAAAGTTAGCATAAAGCCATATTTAGCGTAATGTCACATTAGCATACATTTAGCAAACTTATGCTACTTATTTACTGTGTAAACTACATAGCCGAATAACTTAACTAATAACTAAAAACTATTTATTACAACATGATAATAGTGCGACGAAAACCGCTGGCACAGACTAATTGCCGGACTAATGATTCAAACTTGTTAATTAACTAATCACTAAAGTGGAAAAACGCCCGGGAAACCCCACTCCCCTCCAAAAAAAAACTCTCCATCAACTTGTACAGCTTGTGTCTGTCTGGGGACCAACTGTGTGTGTGTGTGTGTGTGTGTGTGTGTGTGTGTGTGTGTGTGTGTGTGTGTGTGTGTGTGTGTGTGTGTGTGTGTGTGAGGAAGAATACGCCCCTCGATGCAACGGATGGAGAAGAGCGTCCCCTCAAGTCATTTCCAACCCGGGATCTGAAGTGACGACATCTCATGCTCGGAGTTGTCACAGACGCCGCTTTACTTTCTCTGTGGATCTACTCAAGGATGAACTGAAAGTGATATTTTTTTATCTAACGGAGAGGAAGACACACTATCGGATCTATGAAAAAACCCACGTGGATTTGTATAACCATTTTAAACCAGAAGGAATGCATATTTTCTTTGTGAAACTAACTTTCTTGTTGTCGCTGATAGCACTAACACGAGGTGAGTGGCGCGGGGGGGATTCTTATTTCTGAGTAGTGTTCTTCATTAGTAAGATAAGAACATGTAGTTTGATAAGGATTTACTCTTTACAGTTTAGAGTAGAGTTTGTTTTTAACTTGTTGCATTCACTGCTTTGTCAACTGATGAACTGAAACTAAAGTAGCCTAACGTTATCGCAACTTTTTGGGACTCATCCTGCAGGTTTCCGAAGTTAACTGTTAATTTACATGAATCAAGCTTACCTGTATGATTTCATGCACCTGTTGGCATGATCCTAAACGCATCTTTTCTGCTCTCCTGTTTTGCAAATTGGATCAATTCATGCTTTTTACTTAAACCAAGGCAGCTGTTGAGCACTTGTCCAGCAAACACTTAACTTTTTCCACACTGGTATGTAAACGCATGCCTTTGCAGTTTGGATTCAGAGCAATGTGTGTGTGTTTTTTTTTTTTTATATTATAGCAAAGCTGTGTTACTCCACAAATGGCACATTCTTTTTTGGAACAGTTGCAGACAGGAGCATGCAACTGCCAAACGAGTGTCAAGTCCCCTTTTTTACCACAAAAACTGCTCTTTGAGGTGGCAAGAGTCACACCTAGACTTCACATTTATGGAGTGTTACATGTGTGTAATAACCCTGAGGAAAACAAATATTTGCTGCATCACATAGAGAGAAATAACTCCAGGTTCCTGGACTTGCTTAAAAGTTTCAGCAGGTGTGTTAAAACTCTCTATTCGCAGGTCTAAGATGCTCCATGCCCACGGAGTCGTGTTTGAACCAGGGGAGGTGTGTAGCAACTCCAGATGGCAATGGAGAGTGCAAGTAAGTTATGACATTTCTTATTCTCTTTAAGCGATAAATGGCGAGGTATACCTGCAGAGAAATGTGTCATTGTGGAATTTGACATGACTCCGATTTTTAGTTGACATGTGAGGGCTGTAAAGGGGGGCAAGTGCAATACCAGTGTTGCTATTTCTGGGAGGCAAATGGTGAGAGAGCTGAGACAGAAATGAGTGGACATTGATGAGGACAGGGGTCACTGTGAGAAAGAGAGAGAGAGAGAGAGAGAGTGTGTATTACTGCCACCACACTCTCCCCTCTGCAGCCAATCTCTCGCAGCCCTAAATCTTGCTTTTCTTTTCTTTCACGGATCGACAGCTGGGGTTGCCAGAAGCCCGGCGACCATTGTTCCTCCGCTGCGATTAATTCTGTGTGACTAATCTGGGTGAGGCTTCCCAGAGAGACCCTCAGACTCTGTCCTCCCCCAACACACACACACACACAACCCCTCCTCTCTCCTGGGATTGTGTCCCCTCCTCAATGGCCCTCAGTGCTCTCTCCTCCTCTCCCTCTCTCTCTCATTCCCCTGGACAGATGGCATTGGGTAGATGTTTTTTAACCTGCTAAGAAGTGAAAAACAAGTTCTACATTTAGTCTTTTTTTGTATTTGGAGATGTTTTCACTCCACATGTAAACCAATACACATGTAAACCAATAAGCACCAGCTTTGCCCAGAACTCTTTTACAACAAAAGCCTATTTTGCACTTGGCTCTATTTCCATCCTGGCATGAGCAGCACCAGCCGGTGTCACCTCGCTGTGGCAGAGCTCGGTGACCGGGGCGAACGATTGGGCCGGCCGGGTCACGGCTCCGAGACTGCAAGAACCAGGCAGCCACCTTGGCCCCCCGCCACATCTTAATTTGGTCTGGTTGTGTTATTCAACACACAATCACACACTCCCCCCTCCTCCCCACCTCCCCCAGCTCCTCATTGGGCCACAAAGCCATCATTGTGCCCCTGCACTGTTCTCCTCCTCAGACTTCTCCAATTAAACATGGAGATGGACATCCTCGCAGTTTTGAAAAGATTTGAGCGGGCACACAGGGCTTAGTTTGTGATGGTGTGTGTGTGTGTGTGCGTGTGTGTGTGTGTGTATAAAATATTGCTGTGTTAGTCGTCACTGTGCCACCAGAGGGCTGGGAAAAAGTTAGGTTCATCAAGTTCGGGCTGCAGAATGTTCATAGCAGAAACTTAGAGCTAAAATGCTATTTTGACTATTTTTTTCCCAATACTTTTAGACCTTTTTAGATGATGATTTGTGCACGTGCCCAAAACTGACACCCCAAATGGAAAAAGCTACTGTTCTTGATCCCCTTTGATTACAGTCATGAACCTGGTCTCTTCTAAAAGGTAACAAAAAGTCAGAATTAGTCAAAATGATACTGAACCAAATTTACAGAGAATGAGGTTTTCGATGTATAGTTTGTCAGTGAGCATTCAACCAGCTGCTGCTTGATTCGGTATGTGTGGAAGTGATTTTTGTTCTAAATTTGAGAAAATGTGTTTCTTCTGTTGCTGTGAGGTCAGCACTGGGATTCCTACTTTATCAGAGGAAGCTACGTGCTTAACTGTTACATAACTAAAGGGGAAATCCAGCTGTTGAGTATTGCACCTCCACAAATTAAATGCAGGCAGAGCTTGTGGTATTCAGAAGTGCTATTAGTCAAGCTAAAAATCCTGCTAGGATCCAGCCTAATACAAACAATAGCATCTTTATTTAGACCCTCCCTGGTAAAGTCTTTCAAGCTCCATGCCCCCAGTTTATCTTAAAAGTTTGCCATCTCAAGCCAAGATAACCCTGATGACATCCCCGGGAGTATTTTGTCAGAACCAAAGAAGACATTATACAATGATGAGCAGGGTTGCAAAAGCAAACTTACACACATTTAGACTTATCAGAGACTGCCTCCCGTTTCATGCTGCAAATACCTTCATGCAGGCTATGATCTTTTCACATCTAAGTTATTATGTAACCTCTTGGTCACAAGCAGCACCTACTATAACAAAGCCTCTTATGATAATATACAATCGAGCAATTCAAATTTTGGACAGGAAGCCGATAAGATCTCCTCATTGCCATGTTCTCAAGAAATTAAATGTTAAATTTTGACAATTTTATAAAATTTGCAAATCTTAAACTTGTATAAGTGCCTACATTGCCAGGCTCCCTCGGTGCTCAGTGAACTATTGGTTCCTCTTTGAGCTTTGGGTTCTGTATCGAGTGGTGCAGCCAACGGGAACTGTAAGATGCCCTTACATAAATCTTCATTAGGCCAATCAGCCTTCGGGGGATCAATATGTGGAATGGGTAACCTACTGAACTTAAAAATTTACCTGACTGGGATCAGTTTAAACTTCTTCTGAAACTGTTTTTGAAGAGGGAGCAGTCATGTACAGTAGTCATGAATAATCTGGTGCTCCTCTTGTATGGTAATGTATTATATTAGCCTGTGTTGTGTAGTGTCTGTATTTCCTTATGAGTTTTTGCATTTTAAGTTATGTATCTATTTGAGTTGATTTTGTGTTCTTTACTGTCTTTTATGCAAGTGCTGAGTTATTGTATTTTTAAAAAGGGTCCATCTAGGGACTTGCATTGTAAATTAGCTTAGGCTATGAACGCTGTGCTTTGTGGCATTGGTCTGTGCTACATACTTGTCCCTATACAAATAAACATACACAAAACTGTTTTCACAGGCTGAATACTTTACTAGGTGATTTTACTAGGGCTCTACCAGTAACCCAGGTTTACTCACGTCTCTCCACCAGGGTTAATTGGGTTAAAGTTTAAGTGTAAATTGATATATTTCTTTTTATCAGTTTATTGTTTCTAATATCATGCTTGGCCTGGTGAAGGATAAGAGAGTTTTTTTTTCCCCGAGCCTCACTTCATTCTTGACAGAATTTCGATTGGGTTTCTCCTCAATCAAGAAGCTGTCGCGCTTGAACTCGAGTGTTAATGTCGAGGTCAAGCAAGTGGGATTGGATGCTTCAGTTTTATATAGTCTGACAGAGATGCCTACTTGACATGCCATACCATAAATACCATCTCCTCTTCATATCTGGCCTGCCTGGCCTTGTGAGATTCTGACTGAAGTTTATCTCCAAAGAGCTTTGAGGAGGCCTCTCATTTACGGCAGAGGCTTGGCAGCAGGGGAGAGCAGTGACAGAGCCGAGTCAATCCAGACCAGGAAAAATAACTACCAAATTCCAGTGGCACAATGGCCAGAATCAAAGCAGCAGAGCTTCTCTCTGCCCGGGGAGATGAGAGATGTCGGGCGAGGAAGGACGCTGCTGAGAGATCACAAACCTTCATCATCAGTTAGCCAGCGTGATGATTTCTGACAGCCTGTTGATTGCAGGGAGTCACGTGATTTAGGATTTAGGTTCTCGTAGTAGATGAAGGATGTGTTTGGATTAGGCCAGGCTGGAAAACAATTGGCTAAATGTTTGGTCCTGACATATTGTCACTTATACTCATGTTGCATTATTGTTACGGCTGAGTAGTGTTTATTTTTATTTTTTTATATATTAATGCCAGTAGGACCCCTGACCTCTTTTACAGTTTTACAGTTCCTACGTAAGTAAAATACACTTTCAATTAGCAAAGTTTCCTGATGTTTCTTCTTGGATCTGGAAATTCCCAATCAGTAGATAAGTAAACAAGACGTGTGCATCAGCCACAAATGCTTGACACAGCTTCCGATGCTTTATGTTAGAAATACATATTGGCCGATTATTAAAAAAGGTATTGAGGTTTGATACTCATCGCTACAGTCAATATTGTTCTGACAAACATGGCTAAAATAACCTGTGCTTACCAACTTTCCCTCACCTCTGATTCTTCCTGTTAGTGCTTATTTTGTAGTTTTGTGTAGATTATAAGTGACAGTCATTGTCATTGACATATGTTTCTTTTTTTGTTGTTGAAATGAGTACAGAATATTGATGTGATGGATGTGTTGAAATGGATAATTTGGGGGGATTGCAGTGTGGATGGCAAACCTTTAAGATCGAAAAATGTGAGAACTTTAATCCTGTAATCATGATTTTCAGATTTTTCTCGGTTTGCATTAGATAACAGAGTCTTTAATTCCCTGATGGTATGTGCAGCGACTGCTACAGTAGACACCCACTTCAATGAAAGTAAGCCCTTGTCTCTCCGGTTCTGGGGATTCCTTAATGGCACCTCTGTTCACTCCGGTCAGATGAGTCTATCTCAGCCCCCCCACACACACATTAATACTACCCCCTCCCATGCATCCATTCAGAGTCAGGAAACAGCCTCGGAGTGGCCCGAGGGAAGAAAAGGTGGCGTATCTGATCTTATCATCATACAACGAGAAACACACAGTGCGATGCTTTAATATGGCCGCTGCCGCCGGTGTTGGGTTCCCTTTGGCAGGAGTTTGGCTGGTGAAAGGGCTGGTCGTCAGAGTGTTCTGGCCGAATGAAGTGACTTGGTGGTGGGGAACCTCAGCGCAGAGGATTAGTGATATTTGAGCCTCCCTGGTTGGCATATGCCAAGACAAATCATATAAACTTTGATCGCAGGCTGGGAGGACTGACAGCATGTTTGTGTTTGAGACAAAGACACAGGGCATGCTCTTAACCACACTTCCTCATTTCTTTTTTTCTTCCTTTTAGCCAGACCATCTGTCTGGGTTATAGTCTAACAACTAGGAGGGACGTGCACTCACCCACACTGCAGCATGCTTCATAATACCCATGATTACTTGTGGTTTTGCCCATTGAGCTCCACACAGGGACAGATCAACTTTGTCTGCCAGGTGTGCTTTTAGCTTTCAGTCACTGATACTCAGTGACTCACTCACTCACTCACTCACTCAAAGAATATTTCGGAGAATGGAGTGTAATGCCTTTGTGGTGAAACCTAACACAAATACATGATATTTTTAGATTAGTGACTTACACTTCCCAAGGATCATTATCTCTGAAGTTTGAATGCTTTACAACTCCAGAACTTGCTTGAGAATCATTATGTTGATCTGCTACAGTATCTAGCTACAATGTGCACAGGTCGCTAACACTAGATGGCTTATTATGCAAAAGACTTTCCAATTCTTTTGGTTATTTTGAGCAGCTAAAACACACAATTCTGCTAACTTTTTAGGTATCAAAATGATAACTAACACCCTAAGCACCCTATCTGATTGATGTAGGCCAATTTGGCGCAGGGAGGATGCAGTGATGGGATATTTTGGAAAGCTCTGGCTCAGACCTTAAAGTTGCCGTGTACAGTGAGTGTCTGGTTTCACTGTCAGCTACACCTTCAGACATCCGTAAAGCCTTTAAGTGGTTCCCAGCCTCGTAAAGTAGGCAGTGGCAGAAGTCATTAGAGCTGCTATGATTCTCAAGACATTCATATACACACACACACACACACACACACACACACACACACACACACACACACACACACACACACACACACACACACACACACACACACACACACACACACACACACACACAGATCCACAGTCCAAGTTGTTGGTCCCTTGAGGGGCAGGCTCTTTCCCATGGGCTGCGTCCATAACGCTCCCAAATAAACAGGGTCTCTAATGAAGGCTGCCAGATGTGGGCTGGCCAGGTCAGCTCTCCTGTACGATTAGAGAGGAAGGAAAAGAAGGATGGATATAAGGAGAGGGAAAGAGGGGCAGCGTTTCCCCTGTAATTTCTGTAGCCAGTGGGGATTTGGTGGTAACTTTGGTTTCAGTTCCACAACAAACAACCTTGTTTTTTGTGCCAGCTTTGGTTTTAGTGGAAGAGCTATTTTTATTTCACTAGACTTGATTTCTGCGATTGAAGCTGAATTTAAGTGTGCATTTCAGTGTTGACTTCTTTTCAACCAGTGGTGGCAGAGTTGTCACAGTGGTTAGCCACTATATGCTGCTGGGAAAACACAAGAGAGGGCAGAAAAGAGAGGGAAGTGTTGGTGGAAAGGAGAGTAGGAGAGAGGCCCCCCTTGGGTAATGCTTTAAAAACAGATCAGACAAGACTAAAGGGGACTTAGAACCAGGCACAGAACCAAACAGCCAGGAAATGAGAATGGGTGTTGGGGAGGCGGGAGGGATGAGGGGAGGGGGGCAAACGGTACAAACATGCTCCACTAACACAGTTTGACTCCAGACTGGGAGCTCTGTGTCACTGAACGAGACACCTGAGAGAAAGAGCACAGCTCTAGTTTACATGTATTACAACTTGTCTTTCAGTATATACAGTACATATTTTTTGCCATCCTCTATGCAATGAACAAAGTCTGAAAAGAGAACGCAAAAGCAAAAAAAAAAGTATTACCAAAACCCACTATACTTTACTGATGGACTCCATTAATTGATTATTGGTTGGTCTATTAAATAGTGAAAAATTTCCGCCACAGTTTCCTAAAGATTAAGATGATGTCTTCAGATACTTTTTTTTTGATCAGACCAACTAAAAACATTTAAAGATATTCAATTGACAGTGCTATTAACACAACAAATCAACATATCCTCACACAGATAGCAGAGAAAGAAACTGGAAGCAGTGACTGTTTGGCAATTTTTAACAGAATTTATTTTAAATCGTTGTCAATTAATTTTTTTTAGATCAATTAATTAATTAGTTCCTATTTCATCTTTGACCTGCATCACTTACCGTAGCTGTGGATGCACACAGTTTCCCTTTGCTTTCAAAGGTTTACTTATTTTTGGTGTTTTCACTTTAAGTTTTATCTCCAAATAAAGTGGTTTGGATAATCTGGTTAATCCCTTGGTTTGCTCGTTTGTTGCCGTATCAGACTTTGTTGTAGAGATTTCACCGTGTTCCCAGACCTTAGCAGTTACTTTGGCGAGTACAGTGTTATCAGAAACAATATAATGATTTCTAAAACCATGACAATATGATCCAAGTTGTAATAAAACAGGTTTAGTTATCTTCTGTTATATTTTGCTCAAATATAGGAGAATATGAATAAACAAAGAATACATGTCATTTACAGAAATGGAACCAGACACTGATTGTGTCTCCCACAGAGCTTTACATGGCACAATAATTGAATAAATGCACAACCTAATTCACTAAGCTTCTTAAAATGGATACAGATTGGGGTCTGTACAGCTGCCAAAATCTGTGTACTCACTCTAGGTTTTTATTTGTATACAGTGCACATCTGTAGCCTACATATTACGTTCAAAGCCTCCGTCCCCGTCTGTGTGTGACCTCAGAAAGATGGCAGATGGCAGATTGGCCCGACACTGAGGAAAGCCCCTCCAGAGTGATGCCTGGCCAAGGGTCAGATGTCACCACAACATCTGCTGTAGGCTCGAGCCTCCGCCCGGGCCTGTTATGCATCTCATCAGTGTCGCGGACCTGTTGCCACGGGCTACTGCGGCAGCAATAGAAGAAGATGTGGCCCAGAAGTGAGCGCAGAGGAGAACAATGAGGGCTACTGGGCAGGGATGACAGAAAAGATAATAACAGTATCAGCCTTACCGCAGAGATAATTCCACTGCTGTCCTGCAGTTATACGATACCCCCCAAACACCTGATATTTGCTCAGCTTCTGATTTGTGCCCCTCTTTTCATGTCTTCTTTATTTACTTTGCCAGCAGCCCAGTTTACCTGCTGCTGTTGAGATTATCCCGCCCGCCAGGCCAGCAGATTTCTCTTGTTGAAGCAGCTGCTTTTCTCTGTTTTGATTACAGCCAAGACTCCATAAAAGACTCGTTAATATCTTTTGTCTCCCCCCCCTCCCTTTTTTTTATAAGTTTGTGCTCTCATTGTGGCAGTTAAGCTTGCTGCCTGTAAAAGCTGTTTTGTGCTGAGTGCGTATTTGACGGGCTCTTGCCAAGTTAAAGAGCAAACTGTTAGCATTCTTTGCCTAGCGTGTGCTACAGTTGACTTAAGTCAACTGTAGCACACTGCTTGCACCTCAGCCAGAGTGTGTTTGCATAGTGCGTCCACGTGCACCGAGGTAAGGGTGCAGAGGCTCTATCTGTTTGTCTTTTAGGCCTTGGTGTTAGACGCTGGGCTGTTTTGCGAGGGAAGATGCCAGGTTTCAAAGCTGGTGCGAGTTTTTTCAAGGAACCATAAAGTAAGGCTGCCAGCGATCCTCGGGTTAAGAATCAGGACAGGAGACTCTTTAGAGTAAACACCAGCATTCCTTCTGAACTGGCAACCCCTGTCTGTCTTTCTCCCCTTAAAAATCCAAACCAAACCCGTTCCAGTTTCCTTTCTTTCAGACTCTATTGTTTGTCCTGCTGCTTGTGTGTGTTCTGGATTTTAGGCTTTTCTTTTGCCTTACGCTTGGCCTTCAACATCGCAGATCACTAAAACGTTGCAGAGCAGCTTGGAGTAACTTGGATGAAAGTGTTAGGGGGAGTGAGCAGTAGTCAGTTGAGACTTGTAAATCCTAATGTGGTGTCTTACAAATGAAAAGGAATGAGTGGGGGAGTGGGGGGGGGCAGTGAAGGAGAAGCGCAGGGTTTGGAGGGAAAGAAGCTGCACAGAGGGGAGCGAGCGGATGCCAGCGACCATACGACTTTGAACAGAGGAAGTGATACCGATAATGTAAAAAAAATTGGAAAATTCAGGGATGAGCCATATATAATGAAAGACGATTAAGAGAAAGATTTTTTTGGAGACAGAGAGGAGGGGAAGGAGAGGAAAGAGTGTAACAGCTGAATACGCCCAGCCTGTGGTCAACTCTGAATGAAAAACAATGGGCCCACTCATCCCCCACTCTCTCTCTCCCTCTCCCTCTCTCTTCTCTTCTTCACTCGCTCTTCACTTCTCTGCTAAATAGTGAAGGGATGTGTGTGTGTGTGTGTGTGTGTGTGTGACATCCATTTGGACGTTTTTTTTTTATACCATAACTGTAAAAAAAACAACATCCAAATGGATGTCACATTCTTGCTGCAAAACAAATGAACTGAACATGTTTTTAACACCAGTCAGCTTGATTCTTCAAATGTATTCACTTATAATCATTTTTATTTGTTTCTAAATTGATTTTGTATACTTATTAAATATCCTTCTTTCCGCCCGATTTACAGATTAATTCAGTAGTATTTAAAATAAAACAACCCTCAAAATGACTTATTCAGACTAATTCACAAGTTAATAAGCTTATTTTCTTTTGCAGTGCATGGCCCTTGACTCCGTCTAGGCTTGAGGACAGTAGTAGGATGGGGTGCCATGCAGAGGAAGCAGGCAGAGTGCTGGGATACGGGAGGTGTGGGAGGAGGAGGAGGAGGAGGAGGAGGGGGTGAATGGCAGCAGCTGCCGTCTCCTCATTAACATGCGCACCTGCTCCCTGCGGCCTTTTTCCAGCGAGCTCGTGTGGCGCCTCACGACCTCAGCACCCGCCACTGCTGGGACTTAACTGGACTGGCCTTCTAGCAGCCAGATCTGCTGCATGCAGAAAGTGGAACTGCAATAGGGTATCTAGAGTAACAGTGTCCCTAGTTTCTGGAAGTTAAAGTCTGAATTTGGAAAAACAGCAGCCTGCAAAGTTGCGTACAGCTTCATTGTCATATCAACTACAATAATAAGACAAAAAGAACTGGATTACAAAGTAGACAGGCATCTCATTAAATCAGGATTGTATGCAAAGGCAAAATTTCTGGTACGTCTGGTGGGTTGTTTTAAATTGCCTTTCAGCTCAATAATCAAATCTTGTTAGATATAACTTTATTGTCAATACAAGTACTGAGACAATGAAATACATTTAGCTTCTAATCATAAGTCCAAAAAGCAGTGTTGTAGTTTTTGGTCGGACTTTCTCCTTGTCTGAATTAAGGGCCTAATGATAGAGGGTCTTATATGTTTCAGATTGTAAAGACCTTTGAGGCAAATTAATGTAATTTGACAATTCACTTGACTGTGTGATTTTGTGAGAAAGCACGTCTGGGATTTTTTATGTGCATGGAAAAAATGTGACTTTCAACTTCTGGCATAACTGCTGGTTTGGCCTTAATGCTACAATGATCCCAGGCTAAATGACTCTCAGCTAAGGTACCACTCTCCGCTATCTACGTAGTGACATGCCACCAGTCACTACTACTGTTTGTGCAGCGGGCAGCCTAGCATGTGATGTTTTCTTTTCCTTACCACGGTCCTAAGGCTGCCTAATCCCCTGAGAGGGAGACCCTGTCTAAACACACGCCTGTCCCTACAACCCTGTCCCTAAACCCACGGCTCGGCCTCACACACACACACACACACACACACACACACACACACACACACACACACACACACACACTGGACCCCCTGGGAATGTTTGGGGACGTGGTCCTGCCAGCCCCTGCGGGCTAACAGACTTGCTGTCTCTGGTCAGGTATTTGTGAGTGACGGCGGGTTTTAATGTTGTGGGAAGGCCGCTTTGATGTCTGCAGGATGTTTTATGCACAATATTGTTTCTGCGTGAGACTAAAACACAACAGTATTCAAAGAGAACTGTTGATTTCTAGACATTCTAGACACATTCTCTGTGGGATTTTTTTTTTTGCAACGCAGGAATTCACTTTTCAGAAATCTTTCAGGTAGCGCCACAGTCTCTTCCGTTTCATCCTCTTCCCATAACTTGTCTATTGCTGGAGCGAATCCTCTCCGGGGAGGGAAGAATAACGGGCGGTGAGGTGGGGGGGCGCAGTGCTTTGAAGTTTCCATAAGGTTGGCTTGCAGCTCAAACACGGGCATAGATGCTGCCTTGTCCTCAGGATGAATGAGTGCTGACAAAAGGGTCAAAGCAAGCACATTTCAGCCCGAAGAGCCACTGAAGGGTGCCATGATGGCTTCTCTTCTTGTGTCTCGACTTTTGGAAAGGACGGATTAGGAACAAGAATTCCAGAATACTGCAGAATTGTTGTGTTCTTGTCTCCGGTGCTATTGAGTAGATGTTTTTTTTTTTTTTTTCATTTCTTTTTTTTTAATGACCAACCCTCCCTGGCCAGTGGCCACCCAGTGTTGTTGACAACAGTATTGAATCTCTGAAGGTGATGATTATGGGAATGTGGCGGTAGGGAGGGTCCAATGTGGCAGGTCTGAGGTGGTTGGTTTTGGTGTCAAATAAAGCCGCAAAAGGACCTTAATATTGAAACTATGAAGTGCTGACAGCTGGCAGTAGGGCTGGGCAATATGTCGACATTATATCGACAATAATATATATGAGGCTTTTAAAGGCTACATTACAGTAAAGTGATGTCTGAACTTATCAGACTTACTAGCTGTGTTATTATCTGCCTTCACCCACTTAGTCATTGTGTCCACATTATTGGTGATTATTTATCAAAACTCTCATTGTGTTAATATTGTGTGAAAGCACCAATAGTCAACCCTACAATATCCCCGCAATATCAACATTGATGTATTTGGTCAAAAATATCATGATATTTGATTTGATGGTCCATATCACCCAGCTCTAGTTGGCAGCGAATGCCTGATCAAACTCACAATCTTGTTTGCTTATACTTTAATAAGTTATTGACTGGTTTAAAAAAAGGAATTGTAAAACAAAACATAATAACATGAAATGTAAATCTAGGCAAAGTACTTGTAGGGCTGCTTGTGTACAGATACTTTTCTCAATAGGTAAGCTTGAGAGATGCTAGTGGTATGTGGATTTTGTAACCTTTTGACAGAGCCACACTAGCTGTTTCCCCCTGTTTCCAGTTTTTATACTATGCTAAGCTAACCAGTATTGAACTATTCCTTTTAATCAGATATTCGCAGATTCAAAACCTACAGTATTACTGGAGCATACCTTAAGTGCTAAAAAAAAAAAACCTAGAGAAAATCATATGAAGTAACTGGAACAAGGAAATATTTGCAATGTTTACATAATAAATGACTTAAACGGATTAAACAGATACAGATCCTGTGCATAATCTTCCTGTGCATGTGTACAAGAATGCACACTGTGTAGGTATAAGTGTTTGCATGCTCTGTGTGTGTGGCCCTCTTTGTTGAGCCATGCGTATCCTCAGGGGACACCCTTCAACTTCTCTCATTGTAATTGTAAATGTGTGAATGTGTCCCTGTGATCTGCAGCATATCTCTCTCTCTCTCTCTCTCTCTCTCTCTCTCTCTCTCTCTCTCTCTCTGGGAACTTGTTCTCTGGGGTCCAAGCGGCGTTTATGACTCAGAAACAACCTGTGAGAAACTTCACAGGAGTTTGTCCCCCCCCTCCCTCTGTTCAGTTTTACTGCCTGAAACACATTGTTGGCGGGGGGTGACGGCAGAAAGACCTATGGCCCGTTTATAGCATAGTTTCTCATGGTTGTGTTGCCGTGTTGTAAAAACAGCAGGGACAGGACCATCGTTTAAGAGACTTGGGTAGTTAGTCCTATTGGTTACCCAAGCAGCTGATTTATAAGCACAGTAGCACACAAAGGGATGACCCTTGCTAGTCCGGTGTGTTGTCTTACCCTTGTGAACTCTTCAATACGTGCTGAGCTGAAAAAGATTGGATGGACAAAAATAGTGTTTGGGAATTTCTTTTGACCAATTCCACTCTTTGTTATGCTGATTTTTAATGAGGAAATAAATAAAGAAGGGACATTTATTAGTAGACCAGTATATCTTGCAGAAAGAAGGTTTTTATCAGATGATTAGTAAATTGTTTGTATTCATGATATACTGGTGGTTCTATATAATCCTTTGTTTGATAAATAATTACATGAATGTGGCCAAAGTTCAACATTTTAAACCAGTTGTTCTTTTATTAATCAAGCCAGCATGAGAAAGTAAATGTCATTTATAGATGCCTTTTCGTTGTGGGTATGTTAAATGGTGAGCTGTGCTTATTTTAACCCAAATACTGTTTTTTTGTGGGATCAAGTAGTTGCACAATAGTTATTTTAGTCTTTTAGATATTCTTATAAATAAGACAATCTTCAAATAAGATGCATATCACAGTATGCAGAAGTCATGTATCCCCCTTATAGATGCAGCCTTTTCATTCCTCACCTGTCAGGGGCTGCTGATGTTGTTGCTGACCTCTCTACCTGTGTTTTCTCAGGTGCCTGGATGGAAACGTAGGAAGCAGGTGCCAGTTTTCTGACCCGTGCACCTCCTCGCCATGCATGAACGGCGGCACTTGTCGCGCCGTGTCCAAGGGGAACACTGTGGACTTCAGCTGCACCTGCAGACTGGGCTTCACCGACCGCCGCTGCGTGACACCCATCAACAATGTCTGTATCAGCTCGCCATGTCGCAACGGAGGCACCTGCGAGCTGGAGACTCTCCAGACGTACAAGTGCCGCTGCCCACCTGGATGGTCAGGTAACACGCAACAGGATTGTGATAGTAGAGCGGTGGTTTCTAACTTTCTAACTATCTGAGGGGTTGCAAGATGATAAACATGAAAAATGAAAAATCATAGAACATAAAGACCTGCCTGGAATCTTTTTTTAAATACGAATTACTAGATAGTTTTATCTCTTCCGGGAAAAATATTAGTCATTTGTTGAACTGATCACAACCGATAGTTATCGCAAATAGACGTAGCTCTGTGTAAAGGGCTCATTTGAAGTTTTAAGATATTGCACCAAAAACTATAGTTTTCTGTCATTTTCTGAGAGTTTGGAATTTGAAGGATTGGAAGAGGTTTCCAGAATTAACAGAGAACAACTTTGATAAACACTTGATTCTTTTCATGATCGTTGTCTCAGATGAGATTGTTAAACTAGGTAGTAGAGAATTGTTTGTCTCATGATGTAAGAGTCAAATCAGTAGAAAGCTGTGACCCTGAGAAAAGAGCCTAGCACAGCCCATACTAGAACAGCATTACTCTGTGCCCTCAGGTAAACTATGCCAACAAGCCGACCCCTGTGCCTCCAATCCGTGTGCCAACGGTGGCCAGTGCTCCTCCATTGAGTCCCAGTACATCTGTACCTGCACGCCCTTCTTCTCTGGAAAGACCTGCAGACAGGACGTCAACGAATGTGATGTGAATCCTTCGCCCTGCAAGAACGGCGGCGTGTGCATCAATGAGCTCGGCCGCTACCAATGCCAGTGCCCGCAGGAGTACACGGGCAAGCACTGCGAGAGCCGCTACTTTCCCTGCAACCCGTCGCCCTGCCAAAATGGAGGCACCTGCATCCAGAAGGGAGAGACCAGCTACGAATGCTCCTGTGTGCCAGGTATGGAGATTACACATGATGTATAGCTTGGGAGCTCCATTAGAGGAGGCCTTTATTGTTATGATGATCTGGTGTTCCGCAGCTGTAAGACATTTAAATCTATGTGAATGAAACGCTTTTGTGACCAGCATCGTTTAGGGAATGAAGAGGCTTAAACATGTATGGCTGAATCTCTCCAATGTTAATGCCATCTTGATGCTCACTGCCCTTTCACCGGTCAACTTAGCACAAGCAGCGGTGGTGGGCAGGGTGCGAGGCCAGATCCAGAATTTCATAATGAGGGAGAAAGAGTAGATGTGCTTTTCAGTGTTTAAAAAAAAAAAAAAAACTTTGTATGTGGAAAATAAACCATGTCAAACTAAATATTAATCATAGCAGAGTATTTGTACACGTTTCTGGAGGGCGACTTTTTTTGTTGTTGTTGAAAGTACTGAGGTGTGATACCAGTCAGCTTATTAAATGAATTAGTTTAGTTGAATTTAAATGTTACTGCCTGCGAGTTGCTGGCTAAGCAATGATGTCATTCAAGGCAAGGCTGTTCCTGCTTGTGTTTGTGTGTGTGCCTACATAGTATACGTGTGTGTTTCTGCTTTGGTGTGTACAGTGTGTGAACAAGGCAGAGCAGGAAGACATCGGGGCTTATCATAAGGAAATGGTCAAAGGACAACATCCTTTTCACATAGCAGAATGAAGCAAAGCTCGCTGGGACTATAGACCTCCGCACAGACTAACTTTAATTTGTTTTTGTCTGTTACCATTAAGTCCAAAACAAGCTGTTCCTTGAAACAGCATCCTTTTGTATTATTATTGTTGTTATCCTTGAAAAAAATCTATTCCCCAACATATTTTACACTTAAAATTTCAGATAGTTAGCTGACTCTCTTGCTCCTGCTTTGGAGAAGCATCATTATGAAGCAATGTTTTTATAAGTGGGTCCCCATTTTATCTTATGCATACTTACAGAGGACCCAAGCACTGTGAGTGACACGATTCAGTCTTACTAATGGTTTCACACTATTCCACTGAGCAACAGATGTTAGTAATACGCCAAGCAAACTAGAAAAGCATTAGCAAAGTGCAGGGAAGAACACTCCAAGCTAGCAAACGTTTGGAAGTACATTTGAGGTCTAACATGTTTACATGTTTAGAAATCTCCACATGGTGCCTTGTTCGTTTCCTACTTGTAATGTTGATGATCAAGAAAGCTTTCTTACTGTTTCATAATTGTAAAGTGTGTTCAGGAAAGATAAAGGTTGACAGAATTTTTTTTTTTGCAAATACGCTTGGACAAAATTAAGGCACCTGCTTTTGCTTCTCCAGTAGACAAAACATTCATGTCATGCTTCTGCTGTCCAATAAATGCCATCCACTTCACAAAAAAAATATATAAGGGGGGAAAAGCTGTATTTTGGGATATGCGCCATCCCCAATTCAAGTCCAGGTAGGGGCTGTTGTTACATGTCACCTCTCTATATTTCACCTTGCCTTAAAACACCAAAATATTTATGATTTATTAATATAAACAAACACGAATGCTATTCTAGGTGTGAAACCGTAATGAATGATGTAATGGAGTTACTGCTTGATGAATTATAAAATCTTGTCACATTCTCTTGAATATATTTGCGTGAAGGTACTACACTGATTTTGTTTTGCAGAAATGTCAGTTTCTAATAACATGTTGCACAAGTTTTAAGTAAATTTCCGATAACGGTTGGCTTTACTGGCTGTATGCCTTGAATTCAGAAGTAAACAAATCTTTTCGTGAAGATGACCAAAAGGACTCCTGGCAGTGGCAGTGATGACTTGTACTGGTTTTGATTTATTACCCAACATGCCACATGTGCAGTCCAGTGGTTGCCTCTTGTGTAATTGTATAGCACAGTGGATGCTATTACATGGCGAGGTTACCACAGACCTCCAGAGGGTACAGCTGCCTCCTTTCTTGGGAGGAAAAAGACAGTTGGCCACATTTAACTGTAGAGAAGTTTCACTCCCTTTGTTGTAAATGGGAGATGGAGGAGAAATGACTAACTGAAAATTTGAAGGCTCCCACTAGGAGCCTGTTACTAATATTTCTCTCTTTGTTTCAGGTTTTACGGGCAAAAACTGCAACCACAACATTGATGACTGTCCAAGTCACGAGTGCCAGAATGGCGGTACATGTGTAGATGGAGTCAACACTTATAACTGCCAGTGTAAACCAGAATTTACAGGTTTGTATAGCGATGTTCTAGTACAAAAAAAGTAAAGTTATTATCACTTTAATCGTAGTGATTATTATTTCTTTTTGCGATGATTTTTTAAATTGATTCTTTTCCCTAGAATCATTTATTTTACCCAATGATTCACCTAAATAATATATTTATACAGTACCGCTGACGGCAACTACATCATATCCTTTGCCAGCAAAACAGACCGAAAGCAGAAAATTCAGAAAATATATGTCATGTACTTCTTCACAAATGAAATAAATGTCAGACTTACTGACTGACATGTGATGTTCATTCTTTTTAGAAAACAATTAGTTTTTAGAAATGTCTCATGATGTATTGTCTCCTGCAAGTGTATTATTCAACTTTTGTTTTGTTAAAGAAGGAAAAGAAAATCGCAACGCCCAATACTATCGCAATACTTCTAGAATCGCAACAAATGAAAATCGCAATAGAAATCGAATCGGCACTCCTGTAAAACCCGTGAAAAAATCTAATTGGGAGAAAAGCATATCGTCCCAGCCCTGGTGACTTTATATACTGTAAAGAAGTTTGACAGTAAACCAGAAGGTGCAGAAGAAAAGAGTTTCGGGATATAAGTGGACTTTAACCCGCTGATCCCTGGTCCTCCCACAGGTCAGCTCTGCACAGAGGACGTTGACGAGTGCCAGCTGATGCCCAATGCCTGCCAAAATGGCGGCACGTGCCACAACACCTACGGCAGCTACCAGTGCGTGTGTGTGAACGGCTGGACTGGTGACGACTGCAGCGAGAACATCGATGACTGTGCCAGTGCTGCGTGCCACCAAGGATCCACCTGTCATGACCGCGTAGCTTCTTTCTACTGCGAGTGCCCCCATGGCCGCACAGGTACTTACATGTTTATTTTAATTTACGGGAATTTAGCTCTTAAAGGTCCAGTGTGCAATGTGTTTAGTTGTTCATTATTAAAATCTGTGTTGCCCGTTCACAAACTTGTCCTTTTTCATGAATATTTATCACCACCATCAATTCCAAATATTCCTTTCGACTTGAAATTTTACATTTGCATTCGCATGAACTGGGGTACACGCTCCATATTCATGTGCCATCTTGAAATACATTAGCCAGTAAGGGACATACAGGACATACTTCTCCGCCTTTTGCGTTTTAGCTGTCACATGATAAACTCACAGGTGCTGCTAATGCTGCTAATGGGTATTGTAGCTTCCCGGCCCCGGCAAGTTTGAAGAAGGAAACATGGAGGACCACACGTGTTCAAAATCCACATTTCAGGAACAGAAGTCTTCTTCTTTGCCCAGAAAAAGAAAAAGGATATAGAAAAGAGCAAGAACTGCGTTGTGTGAGTTGATTGCGATATATGATCTCAACGCTAGATGGGAGAAATTCCTTCACATTGGACCTTTTAATGCTTAAAAGAAAATTATTTTATAGGGAAATGTAATGGTTATATACGCTTAAATTCTTTAGATTAGCTGTCTTTTACAAAATGACACTTTATTGTTGGGTGTGAAGGGCATAGGAAGTAACAAATTAAAACGAAAGGCTGTAAAGTCAACACCAGTGCTCCATGCAGGGAAAGTAAAAAATCTATTAATGCTGATCTTTGGTGTCTCTGTGGTTTTGGTGTACTTGGTAACTATTAGTTTGTTTTTTTACTGTCTACAGATGACATATTAGATAATTTCTACATTTTGACATTCAGTTAACTTCTCACTGCCGTTTGAAGACGCTAATGTGATGACGTCCATCAGTTTGTTTTACTGTAGGGATGTCTTTTTAACCTACCTTTTCTTCCCCAAATAAAATTGAATCTTTGATGTGAATTCTGTGCTGTTCCAGATTATATACTAGAGCTGGGCAATATATCGATATTATATCGATATCATGATATGAGACTAGATATCGTCTTAGATTTTGTTAATCATAATATTGTAATATGGCATAAGTGTTGTCTTTTCTGCATTACAGTTAAGTGATGTCATTTTCTGAACTTACTAGACTGTTGTAACTGTTCTATTATTTGCCTTTATCCACTTAGTCATTATATCTACATTACTGATGATTATTTATCAAAAATCTCATTGTGTAAATATTTTGTGAAATCACCAATAGTCAAAATTACAATCGTTGCGGTATCGATATCAAGGTATTTGGTCAAAAATATCGTGATATTTTGATGTTGCCATGTGTACTTATACATGTGTTGAACTCTTCATACTTTATGGGATGGTTTTTGGTCAAGTATTATAAAGTCCATCTTGTGTGTTGTGTACCAGGACTGCTGTGCCAGCTGGACGACGCATGCATCAGCAACCCTTGTCAGAAGGGCTCCAACTGTGACACCAACCCCGTCAGCGGAAATCACTTCTGTACCTGCCCATCGGGATACTTCGGAGCTTCCTGTGATCAGGATGTTGACGAGTGCTCTCTGGGTAAAACTCACACTACCTGACCTGCAAACAGTGTTTGTTGTCTAGTTTCAACCCAAAAATCTGAATGATTGAAGACACATTTTAACTTTTGCAATCTCACGGAGCTGTTTGACTAAACTACTGTCAAGAAACCTTTTGTACAAGCCACAATACGAGCTCATTCTTTCCTGTTATTATTGGTACTTTGGTACCCACAATTGTGCCCATAATCGCAGTAAATAACACCCTCAGGGGTGTTTTTGCCGTAATCACACACACACTCGAGGCTTTGGTTTGGCTTCGTCAAACAACACTAAACCACCTAAATCATGTCTTTACAGTTTGATTGCTACAAGACGGCCTGTTACAGTGAAAGTTAAAGTACTAATTTGTTTAAACAGGTTCCAACCCGTGTGAGCACAGAGGGAAGTGTATAAACACGAAGGGATCGTTCCAGTGTAAGTGCCAGCGGGGTTACGTGGGGGCGCGCTGCGAGCTGGACATCAACGAGTGCATGTCGAACCCGTGTAAGAATGAGGCCACGTGCCTTGACCAAATAGGAGACTTCCACTGTATCTGCATGCCAGGTAAGACCATTTGAGTTATTATGAAAAATACTGATACTCAGGTATCTGACTATATCTTTTAGTAACATTTAACACATTCCTGAAGCATGATCACTCCTAAAATGTGTTGTTGTTACCCTCAAATAGAGTGGATATTTGACTTTATTAACTATTTGTTTCGATTCATATTGCCAAGTTATAGTAAATCAAGGCTTACAAACAAGTCACATGGACTCACAATGGTCTTAGCAATTTATAAAAAAAAAAAAAATCTGTTTTATATCATTGTCAATTGTAAATCTTTGAGTTTTAAACTGTTGATCGGATAAAATGAGCCATTTAAAGGTTTCACTTTGGGCTCTGGGAAATTGTGATGGTCATCCTTTACAATTTTCTAACACTTTATCAACTAAACGATTAATCTTAAAAAATAGAGCTGAAATAAACAATTGGTTAATTGATTATTAAATCGGCAGAAATTAACCAGCAACTATTTTCATAATTGATGAAGGAATTAGCCGCTTTTCTTTGTCTTATGTTAAAGTAAACTGAATATCTCGTGTTGGATTATCGTTAAGCATTTCACTATGATTCCCACTCCTGTTTATATGGCCTCTGTGCATGACTTAAATCTGTTGCAGCAGTATATATAACAGCAGTGTGAAAGCGCCTCTCTCTCTGACTCTGTCTAACCAATCCATCTCCCTCCCGGTCTTCCCTTGCCAATTGGCCAGGTTACGAGGGGGAGTTCTGCGAGATCGATACGGACGAGTGCGCCAACAGCCCCTGCCTGAACAGCGGCACGTGTATCGACAAGATCAACGCCTTCCACTGCCAGTGCCCCATAGGTGAGGCTGCCGTGCTGCTGCATGCAGAGGAGGGGCATGGGGCGCCAGGGGCACAGAGGTCGATCTCTCTCTCTCTCTCTCTCTCTCTCTCTCTCTCTCTCTCTCTCTCCCTTACTCTATCTCTCTCTCTCTCTCTTTCACTCAAACACAAACACACACACACACACACACTCACACACACACACACACACACACACACACACACACACACACACACACACACACACACACACACACACAGGAAAACACCTTTCTGGACGGGCACTAATCCCAGCCCTGAGGCAGGCTTACGCAGGCCCGGGTAGCCCAGAACGAACGCAGCAGTCGAGGAGGAGAGGGGGGAAAAATCTATAGGGAAAGGCTTGAGGAAGTTTGAACATTTGAAACAAGTTTCTTATCCCTTTTACAAAGTCTGATGAGTGAGCAGAAACTTTTGGATCTAAACAAGCCTTTTGATTGCAACTGGGAACAAGGGAGAGCTAATAATAGCAGGCAGAGCTGGTACTATAAAATGACACTTTCTGTGTTGCGGGGACGATGAGGTAGTCGTTTTGTCTAATTTGAGGGCAGCTACTGTGTTACTTCAGCCCTTTTATACCAGAAATGTCATTGGGGTTACACTATTTGGACATGAGGTATTGATGTTCTGTTCAGGGGTGAAGGAATGCAACTATTGAATTTTGGATAGAGAAAAGAGAAGAAAGCAGAGGAACGATCTTCACACACTCCAAATGTGTTTTTTTGTTTTGAATTCTTTCATTGGGATCATTGAGGTGGAAGTGATTTTTTTTTTTTTTCGGGGTGGAAAATAGAGAAGCTCTGAGTTGGGTGGATCAAAGGCGGCCTGGGAGGAGAGAAGCAGGATTCCTCCTGTTGAGAGAAAAAAGAAAGGAAGAAGGAAAAATGGAAAGAAAGAAAAAAAAAGAAAGACACCCCAACAAGGAAGCTTTAGAATTGATAGATGGGGAACAAGAGTGAACACAAGAGCTTAACGCCTAAGAAAACTCTGTGTGACAGTGAGAGAGGGTTATGTGAGGAAGCAGCACAAAGTGGTGGTGGTGAAAGTGTTGTTTTGGGAGGAGTGTGGGGGGTGTTGAGGCGCACAGACCGTTATGCTGAAGCAGGAAGGGAGGGGTATAGAAGGGGAAGGGGTCTTAACCGCTCTGCTTGAGATGTAAATTTGTCCCCGTTGTGAGCCAGGCCTGAGGCGAGGGTCCCCTCTTATTATTTCTGTACATGGAATAGCCATGGAAACCCCACTGAGAGCCATTGAAATGTCTGATTCCAGCAGTCTGGGGATAAATCCCTCTTTGGCTGCTGAGGTCTGTATGTGTGTGCATGCCTGTGCATGCTTACATTTCTGCTTCAGCTTTGTGTGTGGATGCATATGTGTGCATCTGAAGAAATTCTTTCATACGGCACTGTAACTGAACTGTGAAAAAAACGTAACTTTTGCATTACATTTTGGCAAAAAAAAAATTATTAAATAGTTTATGTGTGGTTAGGATTTCATTTCTAGGGCTGTGAAGTGCCAAAATCATGTGTTTCCTGGCTGCATACTGTAGAGAGATATACTGTATGTCACATACATACCGAAATGAACAAATAATACTGGCACAAATAAATGTTTGGTACCACTTCCTAATAGGACACTCACCCTTAATACAATGTGCATTGTTGTAACTAATGTAAATAAAAATTTCAAAATAGAAACTACATGGGACTCAAAGGAAGAAGGTCTTAATAAAACGTCCTGTGAAATAAAAGTTTTTTTCCACAACCCGACATCAGTAAATTATGTATTATCCATTAATAAAGCCAGTAGCTTTATTAATGGAAGCCAGTCTTTTGTGTTGCATTATCTTGTATGTTGTTGTCTTCCTGCCTCGGGACTACAGGTGAAAATTAGCACATATGCTATAACCTGGCTCATTTACAGTCTGTACAGAAATGTTAGATTGTTCATTAATGTGCACTGTCCCAAATAAATAAATAAATAAATAAAGTAGTTCTGACTTATAAAGCCATTAGTGTCTCATTAGAAAGTGGTACCAAATTTGTTAGTTTTCAGCAACTTTTTCTCGAGCCCCAGATATTTTCTAACCACAGTTTGTATGTATTTGTATGTACATATGTGTGTAACTGAAAACGCACGTGTATGCACGTCTCCACTGTGTCTACGTTGCAGTCGTCAGTGAATGGTTTCAGCAAAGTCCACTGGGAGAAATCAGCTCACCGCCAGTTACACAAATATTTCCTCACCGGATTAGCTGCAACTCTGAGTCTTTTTAGCTTAAACCACCTGTGTGTTCCTGCTGTGGAGGGGGGTGGGGGGTAGAACTTTTATCTCTTCATCAGACAACATCCTACTAGTCCTTGGACTCTACCATCATGTGACAGAGTGGAAACGAGAATAGAAATATCTGAGATGAGAATAACTCCAGGAAAAAGAAAGCCTGCTGGTTGATTTTGAATGACGAGTTTAAATAGTAGAGGGTCAAAGGTCAAGCTGGTTCTCTTTAGAGGCGGGCAGAGAGTAGAAGGGGGGGGTGTTGGAGAAGGGGTGAAAGCAAGACAGGAGAATGCACATTGTGATGGAAAAGTTTTGGGGGACAAAGGAGGCAACGGGCTCAGTTTGGCGTTGCGTTGAGCAGACAGGCCCTCCTTTGTCTCTCACCCCCTGGTCAGGAGGCCTCGCAACTTTCATTCTTCATTTCTTTCCCTCCCTCCCTCCCCCTGCTTTGAGCGAATCTGCCGTCTCCTTTTGGAGTTGTGCTGAAAAGAAGTGAAAGGGAAAAATAAAGAGTTTGTAGCGTTGCGCAGTTGTTAATTAACATGCAGGTTTCTGATTTGTTGAGAGCTCTTATAATAAGGGCTCAGGATTATAAGCGGGACTTTGGTTTGAAATGGTGAGAACACTGTAGCCGTGTCCACACACACACACACACACACACACACACACACATACACACACACACACTCTCCTTCATGCTCACATGCACACTGTTGTTTTTCCAGGCTTCAGTGGGAACCTTTGCCAGATAGACATTGACGAGTGTGCCAGCACACCGTGCAAAAATGGCGCCAAATGCACAGACGGACCCAACAAGTACACTTGCGAGTGCACTGAAGGTATGAAAGTTTTAACAGAAGCTGAAATTAGAGAAGTAGAAACTTTTAAGGCCCTCCGAAAAAAAGGGAATGGAAAGTTTTGAATTGAAAAAATAAATAAAAAAAGTGAAATACACCCTATAAAAAAAAAAAAAAAACATGACAAAGGTAATAAAAATGAGTACATCGGTTTAAAAGAAAACAACCCTTTTGTCAGGTTACTCTGGGAGGCACTGTGAGGCGGACATCAACGAGTGTTACTCTAGCCCGTGCCACTACGGCACCTGCATCGACGGTCTGGCTTCCTTCAGCTGCCACTGCAACCCTGGATACACCGGCCGGCTGTGTGAGACCAACATCAACGAGTGTCTGAGTCAGCCGTGCAGGAACGGAGGCACCTGCCAGGACAGAGAGAACGCCTATATCTGCAGCTGCCTCAAAGGCACAACAGGTAATCGCCACACACATAAGCCTCTTGCCGACCGGAGGGATTTTTGCAGTTCCTAGAACATAACGTCCCTAGAACCCTTTTTTTCTCGTGTTCCGATTGGACCAATTTGAGGATTATAAAGTTCCTCTGGCCGCAGTTCCTGTAACTCTTTCAGCTCCTACTTCAGGGCAGGGTCTTTTCCCTTTTCCGCATAGGAACCCTCAGTGACCTAGCAACGTCTGAAACACAAACAGTACATATTCTTCACTGTCTGTTGCAATTTGCTAACTCATAAGACAAACATCACGCATTCAACCAGCTAAATGTTAATGCTAGTTAAACTTGCCCGTCGTTTCGTTTGCCTGTTGCGCTCTGCTCTTCTATCTTCTTCCATCATATTAATTAGGATCATATTACGCTGGAGCCTTCGTCTTTAAACGCCGCCGTTCAAACTCCATTATGAGGATTCTATAAAGACGCTATAAAGACACTCCCTTACCCCTCCTACCAGTTCCTATGGCCACTTGGCCAGTGCGAATGCAAATGGCAAAACCGGTTTTGGGGGAGAGTAGTTAGTAGAACTGTTTAGAATTGGACTGTTCCTATAACTAAGTTCCTGTAACTACTTGGTCAGAAAGAGGCTATACAAATAGATGATGCAAACGGTTTTCTCTTCTCAAATCTGAGGATACTGAAAGCAATTTTCTGACAGGAATCAACTGTGAAATCAACATTGACGACTGCAAGAGCAATCCCTGTGACTATGGGACCTGCCTCGACAAGATCGATGGCTACGAGTGCGCCTGTAAACCAGGCTACACAGGTAAGCAATCTGTACACGGAGAGTTGGTCTTATTATTGCTGTTATATGGTAGAGGATTCAGCTCAACCTCTTTGTCATCTTTTCTGTACAAAAGCTAAAAGAGTAGAAACTTCTACTGCCTCCTGAAGAGGAAGTGGGAAGCTGGGCATTGTGAGAGAAGAATTGTGCAATAATAAAGCATATTTTGTAGCCAAGTTAGCTATTTTGCTGCTTCCCCCTACGACATAAAAAGTACATCCTTGTTAGTGTGGTGGAGATGACTCTCTTTCTCTACCTATTGAATCGTTGAAGACCTTTAATTTGCAGAAAGGCTGTCTGCGATCTTAAAGTTAACTAAGGACAGGTTAAACGTGGCTGCTGTCTCAGATGACCAGAAGACAAAATGAGTGTTTAAGGTGCAGGATTGGAGCATCGAACATATGGAGGGTCTTGATGGGCAGGGCGAGGGTGACAGATGGCGAGTGAGCACGCTCCTCTGAGGCTCGACTGGTGTCACTTTCCAGCTCCACCCTGTCCCAAACCTGCTGCTGTTAGGACACCGCAAGCTGCCCTCCCCTACAAAGAGAGGACACAAACACACACACTGGCACACACAGTCACCTGGGATTTGAGCAGGAGAAAAGATTCCCTGAAAGATTCCTGAAAGTTGAGCTTTTAAAAGCTTGGAAGCCGGTCCCTGCTTTAAAGCTAAATGGGCTGCCTTTATGTTATGCGTGGCACCAGGCTGAATAGCGTCAACGCTTCAAGTGGCCCGACAAAAGGGGGCCTAAAACCCCTCATGTTTCTGGAAATTGATACATTCGCTGCACTGAGATATAGACTTCATTGTGTAGCGGGCAGCTTTGTGTGTTGCTGTGTGAGTTGGCATTGAGTATTTAAAATAATACTTCATGTAAAGTGCAAAATCGTTTTGACATGTTGCAGAAGTTATTGTAGTTAGATGAAAAGATCAAATTCCTCTTTAATATCTTGTCCATTAAATATGAGTCTACAGCTAGTATATGATTAGCTTAGCTACTGGGTAAAACAGCTAGGCTGGCTAGGTAAAAAAATAAAAACATGCCGTTTATGGGGGAATATGTGCAGGACTATTTCTTGGCCGGGAGAAATGACTTCCTCACTGCACCCGGATAAGAAATAGTCCCACACATATGTATTCCCCTGTAAAACCGTGCCTTGTTGTTTTTGTATGGATTATACAAAAACAATTCAATGTGTTAGTTAGTGCACTTAAGTTTTGGTAGGTGATTTTTTTACCTTTGAAAGGAGCCCAGCTGGCAGTTTGCCCCTGTTTTCAGTCTTTATGCTAAGCTAAGCTATTTGGCTGCTGGCTCCAGCTACATATTTAACATACAGACATAAGAGTCGTATCAATCCTCTCGTATAAGCTAATAAGCGTATTTCACCAAAACGGAGAACTGTTGCTTTAAAGGAACACGCCGACTTATTGGGAATTTAGCTTATTCACCATAACCCCCAGAGTAAGACAAGTCGATACATACCCTTCTCATCTCCGTGCGTGCTGTAACGCTGGATGGATGAATGGAACCATTCACCTGCCTGTTCTGTTATGGGCTGATACCGCTGGAGCCGTCAGACAGCTTTACAGCACGCACGGAGATGAGAAGGGTATGTATCGACTTGTCTTACTCTGGGGGTTACAGTGAATAAGCCAAATTCCCAATAAGTCGGCGTGTTCCTTTAAGACTCCTCCAGAAAATATAGCAGAGTATCCTCTCCTTACTCTTAGGTACCATGTGTAACATTAACATCGACGAGTGTGCCATCAACCCCTGCCACAACGGCGGCACCTGTATCGATGGCATCAACAGCTTCACCTGCAGGTGTCCAGAAGGTTTCCATGATGCCACCTGCTTCTCCCAGGTCAACGAGTGCCTCAGCAACCCCTGCATTCACGGTCACTGTGAGGACAAGATCAATGGGTGAGGCATTCTACAAACGGGTCCAAGGCACTGCAAAAAACACACTGCACAATTACAGAACAATCAGCACATGCATTTGCACTGCATGTATCTACAGGGTTTTATTACTGAGATTTTTCCACATTTTCTCCCCGTCAGCTATAAATGCCTGTGTGATTCTGGCTGGAGCGGTAAAAATTGCGACATCAACAACAATGAGTGTGAATCCAACCCATGTATGAATGGAGGCACCTGCAAGGACATGACCAGCGGATACGTTTGCACCTGTCGCATGGGCTTCACCGGTCAGTATTTGTGTGGATGAGTGTGTGTGTCAATGTTTTTTTGGCTTATATAGTGTGTGTTTGTCATCCAAACCAACACCAATTGACTGCTGACCTTCAGCTGAAGTGTGTGTAATATATTGTCCACTCTAACCGCAGGACCAAACTGCCAGACCAACATCAATGAATGTGCCTCTAACCCGTGCCTCAACCAGGGGACGTGCATTGACGACGTCGCAGGCTACAAGTGCAACTGTATTCTGCCTTACACGGGTATTAAAATATTATTGAAAATATTTGATATTTGCCATGAGTTGGCCTGGTGTTCTGGCATTTCCTTCCTTGGAGGGGTGGGGGCAGTTTCCACAGCCTGTGTGCTTTAAGTTATTGGGCAAAATAGGAAAAATGTGCGGCGGATTAAATAACTGTCGAGTAAAGTTCAGCAGCAAGACTTCCTCAGGGCTCAAAGACACCGAACCTCTGACTCTCTCTGCTCCTCTGTGATACACAAGTATCCCTGATAAGAAAGATGGAAAATATTTTCATGCCATCTCACTTATTATTTGACAAAACAGACAATGATGGAAAGGCTAAGGGCAAATTTTCTTGCATTTGTCGAGTCGTCTTTTTGGAAAAATCCACAGGACTTTGAATAATAAAAGGCCTTTGCTTGTGCCGGGGTGGGAACGGGGTGCTTGACACATTTCCTGTTTGCCTGCTTCCTGTCTCACAGAACAGCAAATGGCTTCACAATGGCCGGAAACTGGAGCCGGCTTCCTGTGCGAGCCGTGTGTTGTGGAAACAGATAGGGAAATGTCTCGGCAGGCCTCTAATACTGACAGAACCTGGCTAAAATCTTCTGATAGCTCTGATTGAAAGATGATTCTGTGTCCATTTGGGTTGGGTTATCTCCAAGGACATGACTCCTACATGATACAAATGCAAGTTTTTTTTTTTATTAAAGGTGTGTGTGTGTGTGTGTGTGTGTGTGTGTGTGTGTGTGTGTGTGTGTGTGTGTGTGTGTGTGTGTGTGTGTGTGTGTGTGTGTGTGTGTGTGTGTGTGTGTGTGTTTGTGTGTGCGTTTTTGTTTGTGGGTTACAGGAGAGAACTGTGAAACCTTGATGGCTCCCTGCAGCTCCAAACCCTGCAAGCACGGAGGAGTGTGTCAGGAGTCTGAGGACTATCAGAGCTTCTCCTGCGTCTGTCCTGAAGGATGGCAAGGTAAACTATTAGTGTCTGTATACCTGTGTGTCCAACAGGAACTATTTATTGCTAATTGTCAGCGGAAAGGTCGCACAGTTCTGCTATGTGCTATTATTTTACAGAAATAAAGCCCATTTTAGAGTACAGACCTCCAGTTTCTGGCTGTTATATTCCAAATCCAAATTTCTGTTTCAGATATGTGTTAGTTTATTTCAGTATTTTTCTAGTACTGACCTGAAAAAATAAATGATAAACAATATGAATGGGTCTTGTCTAGAGCTGAGTTTTGGTGTGCGACACATCTTTTTCTCTTTTTGGATACTTTCACATTTTGTCTGGCTTTGACCAACACCTGACTGAATTGTATGCTGTGCAGAGGATTTATACTTTTCTCATGTGTATTTATATCAAATCAGAAATAAAATCACATTTATTTGTCACATAAACTACACAGTGAAATGATGTTGTGCCTTTCTCTAAAAAATAGGAAAATACTATAGATTAAAACAATAAAACTATATATAGTATATGGATGGTTTATATACATACATATTCTCCCTCCTGGGAATCAGCTAAGTGTTGTGTTATCTTATCCTGTTACCCTGTTACATGTATTTGTTTTGTACCACCGTTTCAAAGAAGAGGTGAAATTTACATTATGTTCCTGTTTCCACTCCACCAAGGCCAAACATGCGAGGTGGACATCAAAGAGTGTGTGAAGAATCCCTGTCGCAATGGTGCAACCTGCCAGAACACTTTGGGCAGTTACCGCTGTGTCTGCAAACCTGGCTTCACTGGACGCAACTGTGATAGCAACATCGATGACTGCAAGCCCAGTACGTTCTCCAGTTTCTCTCCCTTTACTTCTTTTGCTTAATATATATATATATATATACAGTATATATATATATTTTAGATTAGGGCAAAGTCACGTGACTACACACGCGGTAGAATGTTTTTAAGGAGAAAGTAGGCCTATCAACAGGAATAAATTATCGGAATTATCGTCAGGTGAAAAATAATTTGATAACTTCAGAATTTTGATGTCAATACATTTTCGATTAATCGTCCAGCCCTGCTTTAGACTCATTGCAAACCAAAAGCTGCATTTATCAAAGACCTCCAAACACATGTACTGAGCTAAGTGTAATGCTTTCCGTCACCCCTCCTCCCACAGACCCCTGCAGCAACGGAGGCCTCTGTAAGGACGAGGTGAACGGCTTCCTGTGCACCTGCCTGCCCGGCTTTCGGGGCACAAAGTGCGAGGAGGACATCAACGAGTGCGAGAGCAACCCGTGCAAGAACGGAGCCAACTGCACCGACTGCGTCAACAGCTACACATGTACCTGCCCGCCCGGCTTCAGTGGGATCCACTGTGAAAATAACACTCCTGACTGCACTGAGAGGTACAGAGCTCACAGATCACATAGCACCTTACTAGTAACAAGAGCTCAGAGTATCATATTCAAACCCTACGGCTTTATTTTAAGAGATAAGACAGACAGGTTAGCACTGGTCCTTTTCTGTATTTACACAGATTGGTGAGTAAGAGCATCTGTTCTGATCATCAGGTTCACTTTCATCCACTTGTTAATGTAGACCCCATTAGCTTGTCCACCACTGCCCCCTCTGGTGGAATATTGATGTACACAAGCTGAATTCCACATCTCTTATATTGCAGCTGCCCCGTAAATACAAGGCTTAGTAGTCTGTATTCTAAATGAGCTTGTAACTGTTATTTGTTAAAATGCCAAGACTGGTTTCCCTAGTTTTCCCTGGTCCCTGGTTTTTAACATCATTAATGTAGCTCCCCAGTGGGAGTTTGAATATGAAGTAGGGCATTACTGGAAAAAACGTATTTATTAGTTAACTGTCTGTGGACAAATCAGATGTGAATTAGCCTGCAGGTTCAGGTAATAAGAGGTTTTATGATTTGCTCTCTTCCTTTCTTCTTCCTCAAAAGCTGCAGAATACTTTACAACAGTTTTTGGTGAATTTCATTCATTTTTTCTGCAGCTCCTGCTTCAATGGCGGCACCTGTGTGGACGACATCAACACCTTCACATGTTTATGTCCGCCGGGCTTCACTGGGAGCTACTGCCAGCACGACATCAACGAGTGCGACTCCAAACCCTGTCTGAACGGCGGCACCTGCCAGGACAGCTACGGCACCTACAAGTGCACCTGCCCACACGGATACATCGGACTCAACTGTCAGGTAGGAGGGCGGAGAGGGACTTTAAGTTGAGATAGCCTGTCTGTCTTTGAAATGTTACTCCAGTCACTTCTCTTATCAAGTGTTTTAAAAGTAAACTTTGTTTTGGTGATTGGCAGGTCAAATTATGTCTATGTACACATTGGGATGAATGTGGTTGAAAACTGAATGTGTTTTGGATGTCTTGGATAGTTAATGTATAGCTGTTGTTTCGATGTCCTTTGATTTGGTGGCTGTGGCTCAGTGGTAGAGCTGGTTACCTGCTAATTGGAAGGTTGGTGGTTCAATCCCTGGCCCTGCAGTCCCAAAGTGTCCTTGGGCAAGACACTGAACCCAGAGTTTCCCCCGATTCTGTGCATTGGAGTGTAAATGATGAGCAGGTGGCACCTTGTACGGCAGCCTTGGCCACGGTGTGTGAATGGTTCCTGTACTATATAAAAGCACTTTGAGTAGTTGTTAAGACTAGAAAAGCGCTATATAAATACATTCCTACATCCATTTTGTTTTTAGGAACTGCTTAACACTATAATCATTTTGACTTATATACTATACTTCTTTTGGCCTGCAAATCACCAAATCAAAGCGTTCCTGGGATATTTAAATTGGTAGAAGTCAATTCAGGTTGAGACTGTGTGTTTGCACCTTTTAGACCTTGGTTCGTTGGTGCGACTTGTCACCCTGTAAGAACGGAGGAACTTGCTGGCAGAGGGGAACCACCTACAGCTGCGAGTGTGAGACTGGCTGGACGGGACTTTATTGCGATGTCCCAAGTGTCTCCTGTGAGGTGGCAGCCAAACAGAGAGGTTAGTTGGGAGATACCTGGGTTTGGCTGAAGGTGTTCTTTTGTATATTCAAATCACAATGATCATATATTGAGAGTAAGTTAGTGTGTTGGTGAAATATTTTTTAAAAGCCCACCGTCTCATCCTCTCTGCGTAGGAGTTGACGTTGCCCATCTGTGTCGTAACTCGGGTCAGTGTCTGGACGCAGGAAACGTTCACTACTGCCACTGCCAGATTGGATATACTGGAAGTTACTGTGAGGAGCAGGTGGACGAATGCACCCCAAACCCCTGCCAAAACGGAGCCACCTGTACTGACTTTTTAGGTGGATACACCTGCAAGGTAACAGCACCCAAAGAAAACGATGCACCTAGTTGTTTGAATTTTATTGTAATTTAAGTTTACATTGCATTTTAAATGCTACTGTATCAATTTAGAAATAATTTGCAATCTTTTTTAACGTTATGCCTATCAGAGTGCATCAGGTCTAAATATAATGATAACATTTTACCTTTTATAGTAACTTGCAGCGATTTAATTAAACCTCATTTTATGTTGACATTTTTCCAGTGACAATCATGCAATGTATTTTAATTTTAATTGCAAATTGAGTCTTAAAGGCCACTCTACTTGGCATTTCAAAGGTCTCTTTACATTATCTAAAATTATTTTTAAATCTCAAACCTGAATTTTGTGTCATGAATTTGTTAAAATGCCTGAATGTACAGCAGGCATCCTTTAAGCTAAAACAACTCTAGGCAGTCCTTATAAAGAGACCTGGTTATAAATAGAAGACAAAACGCTTGGTTATGTTAATCTCCTCTGGAATAAAGGATCTGCTGGCCTTGGCAGGATGGAGGCCAGAAAACAGCCAGGTAAACAAAAAACATCTTTGTTTCATGTCAGACATTGATTAAACTTTCCCCTCTCTTCTCCCTCTGCCTTCCTTGTTTTCCTCCTTCTCGACTTCTTCTTCTCTTTTCTTCTCTCTCTTGTTCCTTCTCTCTCTCAGTGCATGCCAGGATATGTGGGGACCAACTGCTCTGACGAGATCAATGAATGTTTCTCCCAGCCGTGCCAGAACGGGGGCACCTGCATTGACCTGATCAATACCTACAAATGCTCCTGTCCCCGGGGAACCCAAGGTCAGCAGACCCCACGCACACTCCTCCACACCACTCTGCCTCTCCATCCTCTCCTCCTTGTCTCCACACTTAATTAATTAGGGCTTAAAAGCAGTCAGGGCATGTCTGCAAAACTCCTCCCGTCTTGCCTCCATCCTTTTCTCTACTTGTCAAATACACCATTGATTTTTCTCACACACGTGAAGGGAGGGTGTGTTGTAGTTCAGCACAAAGTGCCAGCGGACTTGGGTGTGTCCCAAAAAAAACAACATGTTGAAAGATATTTTGATAAAAAAAAAAAAAAATAGTTATATATTTTAGATTTACAATTTTTAAGACTCATTGTTTAAAAAACAAAAATCTTAAGGAATCCCCTCCCTGTGTCATGTCCTGCTTGGTTTTAAACTAAAGCATGTTACATGATATTCTATTTATTTGTCACTGTTTTTAAGTCTCCATTTGAATTTATGTGTTTCATTTCTGGACACCTTCAACCTTTTCTCTGTTAAACTTCAAGCCATATAATATTGTTGAGGCCTGTAAGATGTCAAGACACAATTACCACACCTCTAACCTATTTGGTTTTTTACCAATCTTTACTGAAAAATATCCAGATTTTTACCAAGGAGCAAATCAGTTTAAACCAAATTTCACACGAGGAAACGCAAATGAGCTACTGATAATGTGTCAAAATCCTTTAGGTAAAAAAATCAAACAATTTTACTGCAGAGTGTTTGCGCTGCATATGTCATTTTACAAATCTGATTTTCACCTCAATGATTGTATCATAGATTTATTATAATCAATATTTACTATTTTTTAATAAGCTAAACACTGATACATTCTTACAAAAAACAGCATCAGTTTGCAATCATACAAGGACAAAGATATGATTTTTTTTCCATTGGCTTTACCCTCAATGGACCATAATGCAATGCAGCCATGAGACATTTTGCATTACTGAGGGAATTATGAGGCAGTTTTTCCTACATCAGTGTTTTTTTTCTGTGGCTATAGATCAGTCATTTATGTGTAGAGCACTCTGTTTAATCTCACAAATAATCTTTCGATGGTTGTTGAATGTCACCCGGTTGAGAGAAAATGGTTATACCAGTATAGTAGATAACCTTATCACAAGAGTGTTCCTGGAATGCATTGAACATCACAGATTACATGTTGCAAAAATATCGAGGAGCAAAAGTTTCAATGGAAAGCTGACATTACTTGTCCCTCTTCCCCCGACATTCCCATCCCTCAGGTGTGCACTGTGAGATAAACATTGACGACTGCAACCCGTTCACCGACCCAGTCACCAAAGAGCCCAAGTGTTTCAACAAAGGGAAGTGCGTGGATCGAGTCGGAGGCTACCACTGCATCTGCTCTGCAGGATACGTAGGGGAGCGCTGCGAGGGAGACATCAACGAGTGCCTCTCCAACCCCTGTGACCCGCGGGGCACGCACAGCTGCATCCAGCTCACCAACAACTACCGCTGCGAGTGTCGCACCGGATACACAGGTGAACAGCTGGTCCGCCATTTTGTATCAGTTTAGAGAACGAGAAAGGCATTTGATAATGTCTGCTGCTGCCAATGTGTTTGTTTAGATTGCCAGTCCATGCCTGAGTAGAATCCGTTGGGTGTTGGTTGGACAAAACAACTTTTTGAATCTTTAACTGACACATTTTACTGTTTTCTCACATGTTATTGGCCTAAATGAATAACCAAGAAAATAGTCAATAAATACATTGATAATAAAACAAATAATAATAATATAAATAATACGTTAAACGGAAATCATATTGGAAAATGTGAGGATATTTTTTGGCAACAATTACATAACATTATCAAATTTTTTTTCTGTCTGACTTCTGACAGGCCAACGCTGTGACACAGTGTTTGATGGATGTAAGGGGAAACCGTGTCGCAATGGAGGAACCTGCGCTGTAGCCAGTAACACTCCACACGGCTTCATCTGCAAATGTCCTCCTGTAAGTACACACACACACACACACACACACACACACACGCACATAAAATGTATTGTTTTTAATAGCGCTGCAAAGATTAATCAATTAGTTGTCAACTATTAAATCAATCACAAACTATTTTGGTAATCGATTAATTGGTTTTAGTCATTGTTTATGAAAGAAATTATGATTATGATTCCAGCTTCTTACAGTAAATGTTAATATTTTCTAGTTTCTTCACTCCTCTGTGACAGAAACTGAATGTCTTTGAGTTGTGGACATTTAAGGACGTCATCTTGGGCTTTGGGAAACACTGACATTTTTCACAATTTTCTGACATTTCATAGATCAAACAACTAATCGAACATAATCGACAATGAAAATAATCGTTAGCTGCAGCCCTAGCTTTTATAGTTGACACGAACGCAGATCAATTCCAAGATTTGTATTGCAATATAAAATTTAAATAATAAGCTCTGAAGTATTTGCTAAAATAAAGTTTGTAATCCTAATTCATATGTTTGTTTTTTTTGTTTGTTTTTTTGTCCAGGGCTTTACTGGCTCCACATGTGAATACGACGCCCAGGCCTGTGGCAGTCTCCACTGCCGCAATGGAGGCACCTGCATCTCCGGCCACAAGAGTCCCAAGTGTCTGTGCACCCCGTCATTCACTGGGCCTGAGTGCCAGTATCCCACCGACAGCCCCTGTAATTCCAACCCCTGCTACAACGGTGGCACGTGTGAATACACCTCTGAGGCGCCATACTACCACTGCGTCTGCCCCAAAAACTTCAACGGTCTCCTATGCCACATCCTTGATTACAGCTTCCACGGAGGGTTCGGCCATGACATCCCGCCGCCGTCTGAGGTGGAGGTCACCTGCAACATCCCGCTCTGTGAGGAAGCTAAGCACAACAAGTTCTGCGATGTGCTCTGTAACAACCACGAGTGCGGCTGGGACAACGGAGACTGCTCGCTCAACTTTGACGATCCGTGGAAGAACTGCTCAGCCTCGCTGCAGTGCTGGCGATACTTCAACGACGGAAAGTGCGATTCACAGTGTGACAACGCTGGATGTCTCTACGACGGGTTTGACTGCCAAAATCTGGAGGGACAGTGCAAGTAAGTGGTGTCTGTAACTAAAAAGTAGATAAGATTTAAATTCAAATGTCATTAATTTAATCCAAACTAGCGTACCCCTGACTTTACCTTTTTTTTCTTCAGTCCTCTGTATGACCAGTACTGCAAGGACCACTACGCTGACGGCCACTGCGACCAGGGCTGCAACAATGCTGAGTGCGAGTGGGATGGCTTGGACTGTGCCAACAACATGCCCGAGAAGCTGGCCGTGGGCCAGTTGGTCCTGGTGGTCCACATCACCCCAGAGCAGCTCCTCAACAACTCCTTTGGCTTCCTGCGAGAGCTGAGCCGCGTCCTCCGTACCAATGTGATATTCAGGAAGGACACCAAGGGCGAGATGATGGTATACCCGTACTACGGGAACGAACACGAGCTGAAGAAGTACAACGTTAAGCGCTCAGTGGATTCGTGGTCCGAGGTTCCTGTCAAGGTGCTGAACGTGGTGAAGAGGAGCCTGTACGATGGGCCAGGCGAGAGCAGAAGAATGAGGAGGGAGCTGGATCACCTAGAGATTAAAGGGTGAGCAAGAATATTCAGAAATGTTTCAGTCTACTATTCGATTTAATTCAATTTTATTTTTAGTGTCAAATCGTAACAGAAGTAGAAGTTATCTCAGGACACTTTACAAATAGAGTAGGTCTAGACCACACTCTAGAATTTACAACAGCCCCCAAGAGCAAGCATTTGTTCGAACAGTGGCGAGGAAATATTTCCTTTAAACAGGCAGAAACCTCAGACAGAACCAAACAACTGTAGTGCAATTTGGAATGATTCTGTGTACAAAATAGGTTTTACCATGGACCGCACTCTGTCTTTTTATTTACACGATCTCTGTATGTGCTTTCTCTTCTGTCTATAGTTCAGTCGTCCACTTGGAGGTGGACAACCGGCAGTGCTTCCAGCAATCCACTGAGTGTTTCCAGAGCACCAATGATGCCGCAGCTTTCCTCGGGGCATTGGCCTCCAGTGGCAAACTGGATGTTCCCTACACCATTGAAGCTGTCTTTAGTGAGTACATCCCATACTACTGCATGAATCAAAGAAAATGTGTATATACATATTATACCGGAGTTTAATGGCCATACCAGTGTGTGTGAGTCCATAACTACGGATCCGGAATACATTTTTGCAGTTTTAGGTTTTTTGGATGTATTTTCTAAAGGATTCCCGTCATCCATTGTTTTTTTCACACGTCTGTACGGTATTAAAATACTTTAGCAGATTTGTAAAACTCACTTGAGATGTATACTTTATTATAGTGGTCGTCAAGTCATTGTGTGGTAACCTGCACTTGTATAAACTCTATTGAAACGCACATCAATGAGCAACATGTTGCACTGGGTGGCATGTTCCTTCATCATGATGAGCCTGGGCACTGCAGTTTATTTTGAGTCAATTCCACATACACCATCCTGCTGCTGGAGATACTCCCTAGGCCACCAAAGTGTATTAATCCGCCCCTGAAACTAGTGCACAACAAATGAATTTGTATTGCTATTTGTGTAACATTTGCTGAAAACTGCAGTGCCCAGCTGTGAAAGGGAACTATGATGAAAAATATATATGTGTATTTAAAGATACCGGATAAGCGGGCGAAGATGGATGGATGGATTTAAAGATTACTATTGACAGACAAACTAACATATTAGTGGTTTTGGTCTTCATGGGATTCATTCGTTGACAACAACAAGCGTATCGAATATCGCCAGCCTCATCTTTTAAACTGCATTACCACGCAAACTTTGACACAGATTTGATGTTCTCTGTGACAGTTACACTACTCAAATACAATCTAAGACTCTGGTAACTGACTTTCATATGTGGGGAAACCAAAAACTGCCGCAAATGGTCGGAGAAAGACAAAAATCTAAAACACAACTGAAATGTTTGCATAATGATTAGTTGTAATGTAAGATAAATGTGATCCACTGGTATAATCCTTTAAAGGTCCCATGACATAGTCCTCTTTGAATGCTTTTATATAGACCTTAGTGGTCCCCTAATACTGTATCTGAAGTGTCTTTCCCGAAATTCAGCCTTGGTGCAGAATTACAGCCACTAGAGCCAGTCCCACAATGAGCTTTCCTTAGTATGTGCCATTTCTGTGTCTGTAGCTTTTTCTCTGGGTGGGCAAAGCAGAGAAAGGGGAGGTAATCTTCCTCCTTATGACCTCACAAGGAGCAAGATTCCAGATCGGCCCATCTGAGCTTTAATTTTCTCAAAGGCAGAGCAGGATACCCAGGGCTCGGTTTACACCTATCACCATTTCTAACCACCGGGGGACCATAGGCAGGCTGGGGGAACACATATTAATGTTAAAAAACCATGGGACCTTTAAGGCCTTCCTCTAGTGTCCACACATACATACTCATGCACAAGTGGATAAGACACATGCTCTTCCACACTCAAACTGGAAGTATCCGCTGCGCCCTCTGGTCGGGTCCTAACCCTACCACTCTTTGATTGTGTATTTGTTATGCAGCGGTGAACAAATGCAATTGTGAATCTCATGGCCTAAACAATCAATCCTTCTCTCTGTGTGTAAATCCATTGGCTTCAGGCTCCAAAATGGTTAATTGCTGCAAATCAACTCGTCCAACCCCCTACTCACACAATGTAACACTATCTCTGTCTCTGTGTCTGTCTGTCTTCCTTTCACAGACATGTACATGTACACATATACATCCACACATAACACACTCTCACATGCACGCACACACACTTCATCCCACAGTGTGAGGGGCTGCTGCAACCTTCACCTCACTGAATGTAATACCAGGACTTAATGCATCTCTAAGGGTTTAGGTTGGGGGAGTTTATCATTTCAAAATCGTTAGTGGAAAAAAAAAGAGAAGGGGAAAAATTGATCGGGAGTGTGCTAGAAGTTGGGAGTCTTTGTTATCTCGAAAATCCTAATAAATCCTTCGTCTTTACAGCTTAAAGCGCGTGCAGTAATTTGAAGTTCATTAATCCCCCTCCTTTTTTTCTCTTAAGAAGAAATGGTAAAGTTGTCTCTTGGTACCCTGGGTTGAAAAGGGAGAGAGGAGGTGCTGGTGTTCTCCCCCCCCCCCCTTTCTTTTTTCTTCTTTTTTTTTATCACGCCCCATCCCTTTTTTTTTCCTTTTTTGATAAAAAGTGGTTAGCAATTCTGATTATTACTGAATAGATAGAAGAAGCTAGCTTTACAAACGGTGAGCATCCTCAGTCAGTTTCTGGCACTTGCTGCTGGCTGCGGTGTTTTTGGAGTGGGAACCGTGAGGCGAAGAAAAGCTGGACTAGCTCTGCTCGAGCACTCCGGCTGATCCTGGGTGTCCTGGTCTATCTTCTGTCGGTCCGCGTCCGTTCCTCGGCCCGTCTTGACCATGCTGTCCCTTTCCCTACCAGGCGGTGTGGACCCCCAGCCTCCACAGGAACCCTATCCAATCTACTTGGTCCTGGGCGGCGTAGGGATACTGGCCTTCCTCGGAGTGGGGATGGTGGCTGCCCGAAAGCGCCGCCATGAGCACGGGCGCCTCTGGCTCCCCGAGGGCTTCAAGACCACAGAGACAAGCAAGAAGAAGAGACGTGAGCCTGTCGGAGAGGATTCAGTGGGATTAAAGTAAGTTTACATTTATTCACCAGTGGCGCTCTGTGTCATTGGGTACCTGTTTCTTTGCGGGTCAGGTGAAGGGCTAGTTCTGATGGTCAAAATGGGTGTAACTGGTTATCAGTCAAATTTGGGAAAGGGGGGGGTGTTCACCTGGATCATTAATGATAATGATATAGTGGGTTTAGGTGCGCATTAATTGACTTGTTGGGGCAAAGGGGTGGGGTATGGATTTAATCAATGCTTTTGTTTTTCTGCGTTGCTGCACCATTAATGGTGAGTGGCTCGGATGAGATGGAAGCAGTAGAGAACATGGATTTTTACTGGGATTTCTGCTTCATCACAGGCCACTGAAAAACACCTCAGACATTTCACTCATGGATGACACCCAGAATGAATGGGGAGAAGACGAGCCTTCGGATGCAAAACGCTTCAGGGTAAGGAAATGGAATTATTACACGCCAACAAAACTTTTAGGTATATATATATATATATTTTTTTTAAACTTGAGCAACAATTTCTTACAAAAACTAATTCTGGAATTTCAAAATTCCTTACATGGGATATGAAAATTACATTATTGTGCATTGTTCTGAAGATTGTTTTTGAATAATTTGTATTATCTATGTTAAAATTAAATTAAATGAAAATTCTATTTTTATAATTTGTGATTTTTCCAGTTGTCTAACCTCTTTCTGTCCCTGTTTTAGCAGTTTGACGAGCAGGCTATACTGGAGGTGGACGACCAGACGGACCACCGCCAGTGGACGCAGCAGCACCTGGACGCCGCAGACCTGCGCATCCCATCCATCGCTCCCACACCCCCTCAGGGCGAGATTGAGAATGACTGCATGGATGTCAATGTCCGGGGACCAGGTGGGTGACTTAACATTTACTTACTCACTTACTATTAAGAACCTGGTTGTTGTAAGTTCTGTGCCAACGCATGCAGAAAGAATCATTGGATATGGGCTTAATTTGGTTAATTTTCGACTCGGCTGTCTTAAAAAATAAAAAATACTTATTCCAAGATTTTATTAAAAATAAAATGTAATTGTTTAATATGTCAGCATAGCTCCAGTTAAAGGTATAATTAACAAAATTAATTGATTTCTGTTGCACAAAATTAGCTCTATTATTTCTGACTTTACTCGTATTTCTTTTTTTCTGTACTGGTACTGGATTGTTTCCTCTCTTCAGACCTCTAAAAATACTTCAAATGAATCCATTTGAGAAAGAAAAAATATGCTTTGGTAGAACTGCTCACATTTATGTGCACAGTACAGCAGTAGGAGTCACAAGAAGACAGTGATTTGTTTTAAACAGGTCACAAGCTTAAAAAGGATTTAGCGGATTAACTCATAACTTTTTGAATGAACATTTCTAGAGGTGCATGTTTGTGTGTGTGTGCCTGTGTGTGTGTGTGCGTGCGTTCGTGCAACTTCACACATTTTCTGAGAAAACATTTCACCTTTCTAGTGTGTGTATGTGCATGAATGCATGTGTATCTGGATTGATTCAATGCCTTTTTTAAGCAAACGTTTCACATTTCTTGTGCGTGCGTGCGTGCGTGCGTGCGTGTGTGTGTGTAATCGCACATGTAGGAGTTGCTAAAGCCCCATGTCCTCAGGGTAAAGGATCTTCTTCAAAGCAGCCGGCTGGAAGCCAGGCGCCTGGGGGAAAACACTGATTCCTGATCAGATTAATCATTTGACCAGTAATGGGCCTCTGTTTTTTTTTCTATTTCACATTACAAAAACCAATGAAGGCATCAAATGCAAAAACCCAATTTTGTAGTAAGTGCCAAACTCCCTGAAGAAAAGCTATGAAAATCAAAGTAACGGGGTTAACAAGTTGAGAACACACTTTTTCCCCCGTCGTGGATCGATGCACTTGAATCGACCAAATCTGCGAGATCTGGGGCTTGCTATCCTTTTGAAGAGGAGAAAACCTATTCAAGTCGACTGACTGAGCTGCCTCTCACAGTTAGATATTAATGCTTCGTTTTTGCAGCAGTGTAGCTTTGGCAAGCCCCGGCCTCTATCCCCCTAGCTTCGCTTTCCTTCTGAAGCGTCTCCTGTGCCGGGGCCTTGATCAGAATCCATTATCGAAAAGGAGAGAGCTGTGATGATTCAACCCAGGCAAAAGTGTCAAATCCCCATTCGATTTGTTTGTTTCTTTGGTTTTGATCTGCCTGCTGCTTTGAAGTGCAGGCTCCTGTCTTCCTGTAGTAGTTACTGGGCCTGTGTTGTGCTGACCATGCAGTCTGTTACCTACAAGTGGCTTTTTTCATAATACCTCTCTCATCCCCCTTCTCTGTCCAGATGGATTCACACCGCTGATGATTGCATCCTGCAGCGGGGGAGGTTTAGAAACAGGCAACAGCGAGGAAGAGGAGGATGCGTCTGCCAACGTGATCAGCGACTTCATCTACCAGGGCGCTAACCTTCACAATCAGACCGACCGCACAGGTGAAACCGCTCTTCACCTGGCCGCCCGCTACGCTCGCTCTGACGCTGCCAAACGCCTGCTGGAGGCCAGCGCTGATGCCAACGTCCAGGACAACATGGGCAGGACGCCTCTGCATGCTGCTGTGGCAGCTGATGCCCAGGGCGTGTTCCAGGTGGGTTCTCATACGCCAAATGTAAGTCCCAATTATTGGGATTACCCTAGGTGGTATAGTTATAATAGTTTTCCTGAAATTAAAATAAGGATTAGTCAATATATCATTCACCGAACATTAGGTTTCTAGCTCTCAAATGTTCATTTGTTTTATATGCTATTTAATTGAATATATTTGGGTTTAAGATTGTTAGTCGGACAAAACAAGCAATTTGAAGGTATCACCTTTGGCTCCGGGAAATTGTGACTGTCATTTTTTTTTACTATTTTTCTGACATGTTATGGTCAATAAATTGCTGAAAAGTATAGCTGTCAATGTATCTGCATACTATTGCAGACCAGACCAGTTAGAATTACTTAAAATTACTCATATGGTAAATTGTACATTTATTTTAAAAAATTTAGTCAACCTTGGAAGTATGAAACTTAGATTATGTCAGTTGAATAATGTTTAGCTTAAAAGGAGTAACCTATTATATGTTTCCATAGATTCTGATAAGAAACCGCGCCACAGACTTGGATGCCCGCATGCATGATGGCACTACACCCCTGATCTTGGCTGCCAGGCTGGCGGCAGTGGAGGGCATGGTGGAGGAGCTCATAAACTGCCACGCTGATGTCAATGCAATCGATGATTTCGGTAAAGATTCTCTTTTTTATGCCACATATATGGGCCTAACAGTAATTGCAATGTAGTGCTGAATGTTGTCAAATGGTAAAGAGCCTTACATGCATCAAAAGAACTATTCTAACAAGATCTAATAATTCTGTTTTTGTCTCTGCAGGTAAATCAGCCCTACATTGGGCCGCAGCAGTAAATAACGTGGAGGCTGCAATTGTGCTTCTCAAGAACGGTGCCAACAAGGACATGCAAAACAACAAGGTAAAAAAGCTGCTCTTAGTTCTGTAAAACAATAGTGAAACATCTTTCCGAAATAACATTCCTCGCCCGTCTGTGAATCTCTTAATGTGTTGTCTTCTTTCTGTCTGCCTCAGGAGGAAACCCCTCTATTCTTGGCTGCCAGGGAAGGAAGCTACGCGTCTGCCAAGGTCTTACTGGACCACTTTGCAAACAGAGAAATAACTGACCACATGGACCGGTTACCCAGAGACATTGCACAGGAGAGAATGCACCATGACATTGTGCGACTGCTGGACGATTACAACCTGGTACGGAGTCCTCACATGCATGGGTCACTCAGCACCACATTATCACCCCCTCTCTGCTCGCCCAACGGCTACCTGGGCAGCATGAAGCAGCCCCAGCCTCAAGGCCAGGGCAAAAAGGCACGTAAGCCTAGCGCCAAGGGCATCGGCTGCAAGGAGGGCAAAGACATGAAGGTAAAGAAGAAGAATTCGCAGGATGGGAAGTCCGGGAACCTCCTGGACGGCTCAGGTGTTCTGTCGCCAGTTGACTCGTTGGAGTCTCCACACGGCTATGTTTCTGATGTGGCCTCGCCGACCATGATGACCTCACCTTTCCAGCAGTCGCCATCTGTATCCTTGAACCACCTGCAGGGTATGTCTGATCCACACCTGTCCGTAAACCACATGGTGATGCCAAACAAGCAGGAGCTGGCTCGGATGCAGTTTGACCCCCTGCCTCCCCGTCTCACCCATCTGCCTGTGTCTGGCTCCGGTGTCCAGGGCCAGTGTGATTGGCTGTCCAGGATGCACGGCAACATGAGCCAGCCAGGCCAGTTCAACCCAATGAGAGGATCACAGGGTGGTCAGGGAGGTCTGCACTCTGGAGGGCAGCATGCGATGATGACCTCCCTCCACAACGGCCACCCCAACACCAGCCTGCCTCAGATGATGACCTACCAGGGGATCCAGAGCACCAGACTGGCTCCACAGCCCCACATGATGCAGCAGCAGGCTCAGCAGATGCAGCAGATGCAGAACCTGCAGCAGCTCCAACAGCAGCAACAACAACAGAGCATCCAGCTGCAGCACCAGAACTCTAACACGACCAACAGCCAGAACTTCATCAGCGGGGAGCTCAGTTCCCCGGAGCTCCAGCAAGGCACTGGCAACTCCAGCATGCCCATCCACACCATCCTGCCGCAGGAGACCCAGATTATGCCCTCCTCCATCAACCAGTCAATGCCCAGCAACCAGTTCCTTACCCCACCCTCCCAGCACAGCTATTCAGGGCCCATGGACAACACCCCAAACCATCAGGTCCAGGTGCCTGACCACCCCTTTCTGACCCCCTCCCCCAGCTCCCCTGATCAGTGGTCAAGTTCATCTCCTCATTCCAACATGTCCGACTGGTCAGAGAGCATTTCAAGTCCACCGACCAGCATGCAGTCTCAGATTGGACATATACCTGAAAAGTTCAAATAAAAAGCTTGTATCATTGCGCCCAGATGAGCTGCTGTATATTTTTTTATAAAAAAAGGCACTCTTTGTTGAAAAAAGAAGAAGAAAAGGGCAAAGCTGTAAACACAATTTAATAGGACATTTTTATATGCTTTTATACTAACAGCAACACCTGTGTTTCATCCATTCTTTTTATTTATTAATGCCTTATTTATACACATTGCCTGCTTACAGAAATTTCGGGGATCCATGGTGCTGGGTCATACACAGGACAGAGAAAGTCCTTTAGAGACTCTTTTCTTTTAGCATTACTTTTCTGCAGTGAAGCCGCAGCATACACACTGGGTATTTATTTTTGGTCTTTGCTTTTTCCATATCATTTTTCAATCTTTGTTTATATATTATGTTATTTTTGTATAATCATGTTTATAAATAAACTTGTGACCATGGGGCATTTTATATAGCACATTTTTAAGTTTCAGTGTTATTATTGTGTGGGAAATATTCTGGTGGTCAATGATAAATAAGTTGTGACTGTTAACAGAACACGTGTCCTGTATTATATGCACAGGTCCTGTATGTTTTCACAATTCCCCCTTGAGTGATTCTTAGTTACACTCTCAACAGTTGTGTACATTTCTTGACTCAATGGAACAACATTATGTTGTGCCTTCAGATTTGATTGCATTCATATGTAGAGATGTGGTGGAGATTTGATATGTTGTACAGTATAACGCCATCTTGGAGACTGGCAATTAAGACAGGCTTGAGTATCTGTTGGTGTTTGAGAACTGGCCCGTCGGCCACAGTGTATGTTGTTGTCCAGAGGGAAAAGGAAACTACATTTCCCCTATCCCTCCTATTAGTTTGAGCCTATGGCTGTGTTCTTCTGTAAATATGTTATGCATTTCCCTTGTAAGCAAGATTTTGTTTAAGAAATCTGATGTCTTAAGCATGCAATTTAGATAGGTCTCGCACCAGTCAGCCTCTAAAATATCAAACAGAACAGAATATATATTTTGTATTTTACTGTCCCTTATGCATAAATAAATTTGAACTATATACAAATAGATATGCTATATTGTTAGGAGACATTTTTCTCATAAAAGGAAAAATTCATAAATATTGAGGTTTTATAAATTCATATTTATTTACTGTTCTGTAACACATAAAAATCCACTTGAGGCAACCATGTGTGCATATTATGAGATGTTTTTGTTACACTTTGGTTAAAACTGTTGGCTAAGTTCTCAGTTGTCTCCGCTTCAGTACTTTTGAGACACTCCCTGGTATAGTTTGCTAAATGTTATAATTTAAAAATGTATTAGGTTGTAGTGAAATTGTAATATCTGCAATATGTTTCCTTCCTCTTATAAAGTTATACTTTGCAAGAAATGTATTTCCCATTTTCATTTTCAATCTGTAAAAAACGTTTCTTGTTATAATAAAGGGCACTTGTGTGTCTTGAACCTATGACCGTCCTTTTTTTCTTATAAATTACTTTACAAAATCTCTAAAATCCTCCAGACACACTGTGAAACAAGGGATTAGCTAAATAAGTATAGATCTAGTACAATATCCACAGTATAAGTATGTGCATCTGATAGTTCCAGGCAACAATTGATAGATTTAAAAAACAAAATACGTGACTTTGCTCTTCATACACACTTCATTTCATCTTTTTACATTTGCTGAGGGGGCCAAGTACAAATATTTTACTTAGTGTGTCTCCCTCTAGTGGTGGTATTATAATTGACACTCCTAAATGAAAGGTCCATCTGCACTGTTTCTGCAGCTTGTGCATGTTGTAGAAAAGGTAATTTCTAATCTATTAATGCATATTTTATTGTACAATTAGTTATTAATTAATAAAATGCTTTATTACTATTTGTGTGACCCTTGTGGTGGTCCTTCATATAATACTACCTGACCCCCACATTTGTTGAATGGCAATATTATTAAACATAAACTATGCAACATCTTAGCACACAACGGAAATAATGAAGGTGTGTAAATAATACCAAAAATGATTTGTATCCAAATGATTAATGATTTGACACAGGTGCCCTCTTTTCACCATATATGGCCAGGTAACAACCCCGAACCCACATACATCTCAATTGTGAGGATTTTCTGTTTACCTCTCTTTCATATCCTTGTAAGCTGAGTAGGGGTTGGTCTGTTGCATAGACTAAACTAGACATTTGAAGAGGTTACCTGATTTTTCCAGTCTTTTCACATTTCGTAAAACAAATTATTAATCGATTAATTTAGAAAATAAATGATCCTTGCTGTGTCAGTTTATACTGTGCTTTAGTGGTGCATATTTCTAAACAAATTTTCAATAAAATAAGACAAAACAGTTGGCACAAGTAGGCCTAGCCTACATTGGGGTTCCTCGAGGTCTGGGGCCCAGGACTGTGCGTGAATGATTATCCATCCTTATGTACGTTCAAGTTAAGGGGATACCAATACCGTAGATGCTGACATTGCTGTTTTGCTGTTATCCCTATTATCAGTGTGTTTTTGAAGTTGGGGTGAGTTTTCTGAACCAGGCTGATTTTTATCCACTGAATAGCCTGTGACTCATATGTCAATGGTGACTCAAAAGAACTACGGCTCCCACAATGCACCGGTAGTAGCACCGTTGAAGTTCAAAGTTCAAGCATACAGTAAAAATAGGGTACTTGCTGGCTGGTTGCTTGTGTGTTCGCTGGGAATAATAAACAACTTGGTGGTCACTGAACACTTTAATCGGTTGCCACCGCACCGAAAACCGGCAGAGGAAACCGAAGATGGCCCTCAGCTAATCGGCTCCTTCTCTTGCTCTGTTGTCGGTGGATTTACGGAACGACAGCTAGCTGGGTGCTAACGTTAGCACGCTAGCTTGCCAGGAGCACATATAGCAACTGCTGCTAGCTAACGTCACTGGACTGGTACTCTTTACTCTCAAGACTGCAGCTATGTTTGTCCAAGAGGAGAAGATATTCGCCGGTAAAGTGTTGAAAATACACATCTGCACCATGGACGGCACGGAGTGGTTGGAGGAAGTCACGGAAGACACCACTGTAGAGAAGCTGAAGGAGAAGTGCTTGAAACATGTAGGTTTTTGGGTTGTTTGTGTCTCTCTTGTTGCATTTTTGTCCTGTCACTCCCCTGCCTGGGGTGTTTGCAGTCTACCATGCCCTCTGTGTAAACTGTCAGTGTCGGTGTCAGTGGCTTTGTATTTATAGTAACTGGGTAGACCTTGCTATTTATAATTTAGCAGGTTGGCTGCTCCTCTCTAGCTAGCTAGTCCGACTCAGCCCCTTTGCTGTCCCAGTGGCTAGCCTGAGAGGCATGCTGCTTTACTGGCTGTGTCTATTATTACACAGCTCATCTCACTTCTCCTTCTATGGCCTATAGCATAACCTCAAGTGGTAGTCTAATGTTTGTTTCTCATCACATCCTAGGGGATACAGATTCAGATGTACAGATTCAATGACATATTTTGTGTAACATCAACACATGGGTACAGACATCATGATGGAAGTTAAAATGTATTATCAGATTCCAGGCTTTAATTAACCATTTTATTGGATCTGCCTGTGTAGGTTTAGTGCTGAAACAACTAGTTGATTAATTGCATTTTAAATGAATAGTTTATTCAATAATAAAATATCAGGAAATGATAAAAACACTTTCACACTCCCAGGTTAAGTTTTCAAATGTTTTGTTTAGTCTGACCAAAATATATATAATTTACAGTGATGTGTCAAAGAGAAATACAGCAAATACTCACAGTGGAGAATATTTTTTACTTGTTTAGGCTAATCGAGTCATTGTTTCATCTCTAGTTGATTAACAGAAAATGAAATGACAACAATCTGGATCATTGATTTATCATTTACTAATTATTAAGTAAAAAATGTCTTTAATTTGCTACTTGTCTGTTTTATATAATTGTAAAAAAAAATGCTTTGTATTGTGCTTGATTTATAGTATGTTCATGGAAGTCTAGAAGACCCCAAAACACTCACCCACCATAAACTCATACACGCTGCTACAGAGAGAGTCCTCACAGACACTAAAACTGTCGCTGATGAAAATCTGAAAGATAAAGGTATGTAACAATCTTTTTGAAAAATTTTGAATTATGACAATCCTACATTGTTTTCCATGAACTGACCATGTTTCATATATGTTGTAGAGGTTTTGCTGCTCATAAAGAAAAGACCGCCACCAACCGCTCCCAAGATGGCAGACGTTAGTTCTGATGAAAAGGTGAGCTTAATCAACTTTTGGTCTCATGAAAACCGAACTGAAAGCATTAAGCATGCCTTCGTCCTTATTTTAAAACTGCGCAATCAGAAATGCGTTGTCTTTATTTTGCCTGCTTTTAATTATCTGTCTTTGTTGTGTGGTTGTCACAGAAGAAACAAGATAACAAGGCTCCAGACAAAGATGCAATTCTGAAAGCCACCGGCAACCTGTCCACACGCCACACTGACCGCACTGTTACCCAGCATAACATCAGAGATGTAAGGTTATTGTTGGAATTAATTTAGCTTACTGAGTGTATAAAAAAGTTAAATCCAACTTGCAGATTCTATGAATAAGAATTATTCTACAAGTTTTGACCATTCAAATAGCAAAGATGTTATTGATTTGAGTTGCATTTGTGTTTTAGTTTCAGACGGAGCTACGAAAAATCCTGGTTTCTCTCATTGAAGTCGCCCAGAAGCTTCTTGCCTTGAACCCTGATGCTGTCGAACTTTTCAAAAAGGCCAATGGTAAAGCTTAGAATCCCTTTAAACTGTTTCCAAGTCAAGAAAGTTAGGATCGGGAGAAGACATTTTTTGTTAAAGCATGGCAAAAATTCAATAATAAATCCATCCATTAATGCTCTAGACCTCTTATGCTATGAAGGATTGTGTTAGGGCTCACATTAGGCAAGAGGCGGGGTACACCCTGGACAAGTTGGCAGCGTATTACACACAAACACATTTACATCTAAGGGCAGCACAGGGTTTCTAGTTGACATGTGGGCGGAAACCAGAGCTTACCAACACACATATGGGGACAACATGCAGACTCCGCTGTTATGACAGAAAGGCCCAGATTGGCTGCTGTGAAGCAACCGTGCAATTCACACTTCTCCAAAAGTGTATTTTATTTTAGAACTTACAAAAGGAGTTATGAGATATTTTATGTTGTTTTTATGTATTGTTTTAGTTTTTTGTCATTGAGCTGTATTGACATATTGATATGTATTGTTGCTGGAAAAATAGATTCTGATGTTTGTTGTTGTAGACATTTCACACATATTGCCCAACCCTTAGCACCTGTTCTCTGACCTCTTTGTGTTTCTGCATCTTGTAGCAATGTTGGACGAAGATGAAGATGACCGGGTGGATGAAACAGCCCTTCAGCAGCTCACTGAGATGGGTTTCCCTGAGAGCAGAGCGATCAAAGCTCTTAGATTGAACCAGTAAGTCAGAGTTGGTTAAATAACAACTCCCTCACAACTGATACTTAATATGTCTACATCATTTATCTAGAAAAGAAACCTTTTTTTCTGTTTTTCTCAACTGATCATTTCTTTCTGCAGCATGTCAGTCACCCAGGCAATGGAGTGGCTGATCGAGCATGTAGATGACCCCTCTGTAGACACACCTATACCTGGCCAGGACTCTTCTGGGGCAGCAGGAGCCACGGCTGCTGCCACACCAGGCTCCTCAGCCGCAGCCTCAGCCGCAGCTTCAGCCGCAGCTTCAGCCGCAGCCTCCGGTCCTAACCTTCTCCGCAGCCTCTCCAGCCAGTTGAGCACAGAAGAGAGCAGCAGGCAGGACGAGCTCACAGAGATCTTCAAGAGGATCCGCAGGAAACGGGAGTTCAGACCAGACTCAAGAGTAAGTAGCTTTACCCTGTCGAAGCTTTCATTCAGTACTTAGACTATTACATACTTATATAACTCATCTCGGAGCTTTCCGTTACTCTGTATTTTGTAGGAAGATGCTATTTATCTGCCCAGATCCTACAGACGGGGCAGATTCAACGCAGATTAATTTCCGCTCCAAAATCTTGAATTCTTTTTACCCGATAAAACAGTGAAATGACTTTTATTTTTGTGCGACTGCTCTGTCTTTAACTGTATCATCTAACATACAGTATGTAGGACTGGAATTGATGAATAGAGGCAGCCTATTAGATACAGATAATATTGAAATGTGCACTCATGTATATAAAGTGTTAGCGGCTTTAGTCATAGGATCTTATATCACGTTGATTGGGTTCAGTCTTCCCGAATTGTAGAGTTTAATGTATCTCCAAAGGAACACTGCTCCCTAGTATCTTCAAAAATAGAAAAGTGATCAAACCACCATCTTCCAACAAAACACTCCCACATACTACCATTTGAGTGTTTGCAACACTTGTTCCCAGCTACTTCTTTCACTGTGTACAAATTGTGTTTTGTTTTTTTTCCCCCAAGACACCTGCCAGGCTCCACGGAACTGTGTCTGTGTATGTTGTTGTAATTAGACTGAGAAGACGTTCAAAAACTAAACGCATCATCTTTTTCTTTGATTCTGCAGGCTGTTATTGCATTGATGGAGATGGGGTTTGATGAGAAGGAGGTGGTTGATGCTCTGAGGGTGAATAACAACCAACAGGATGCTGCGGTAGGTTTACACATCCACAGCAGTAGTGTTCGCAAGCTGGTCCTGAAAAAATACAGCAGCAACAGAGTTGAGAAATGGCTCTCTATTTTGACCAAATGTTTGTGATGCTATTCCTAGCTCATCAGACTTGCAAGCAGATAGATGATTGAAAACAAGTATATATGTGGTACACATTGTAAAGCTCTATGAGGCAAATTTGTGATTTGGGGCTATATAAATGAAATTGGCTTGACTTAATGATTTCACTTTCTTTGTTTTGATGGAAAGCTATACTAACTATAGTTCTACATATACTGGCAGCCATTTACACAGGCCATGTTTAGCCCACTAATGCTAAAACTCGCCAATGCTGGACTTACTATATTGATTCTAAAGAATACTTATTAGTTTAAGAGTAATAGTCCAAATTCAAATCCTGCACTGTGATAATTTTTTTATAAAGATATCAATGTTTTTTTTTTTCCCAAAAATACATTTTGGTTTTTAACTGTGGTTTTTCCATCCTGCAGTGTGAGTGGCTACTGGGAGACAGGAAACCTTCTCCAGAAGATCTAGACAAAGGCATCGACACCAACAGCCCGCTGTTCCAAGCCATTCTGGAGAATCCAGTGGTCCAGTTGGGTCTAACCAATCCCAAGACCCTGCTAGGTATAGTCTAGTCGAATTTTGTGGAAAAGCCAGAAGAGTAGGAGATTTTGTAAACCGACAAAACAAAATTTACTACCCAAACAAAATGACTGCATCTTACAAAATATGAGAGACTATGTTTTTCAATGTAATTCTAAAGAATTTTGTGAAGGCTGCTGGTTTTGTTGAATATGTTTTTTAGCAGTGTTTCCTCGTGTCTGTACGCAGCATTTGAAGACATGCTTGAGAATCCTCTGAACAGCACCCAGTGGATGAACGACCCTGAGACTGGCCCCGTCATGCTCCAAATATCCAGAATCTTCCAGACCCTCAATCGCACATAGAGCCTCCTGGTGACCCCCTGTGTGACTGCGGCAGCTTGTGTGTATGTTTGACCATATTGGGGTGTGTGTGTGAGTATGGATGCATGTGTATCTGAGTGTGGCAGAGACGCAAGTATTGTTTTTTTGCCTTGTAAAGACAAAGCTGGAGGAGTGAAAGTATGAATTAAGATGTTACACATATACCTATTTATAACAGTACAGTAAAAACACTTATACAAAACCAATGTTAACATAAACATTACAGTAATAAAAACGAGATATTTAGTATGTTGTTTTTACATTTTAATGAGAACAATTTATAGTCATGACAGACATGATTTATTTTATATAATTTCTCCATGTGCAAAAATGACATCAGACATTAATTCAATGTTTACACTTCAAAGAAAACTGTTTTGGTATGTTTTGTTTTGGTATATTTAAATATCAATTACAGTTTTGTCCGTCTCTTTAAATTGTTACATTTTATCTGTGGTGAATGTGTGGAAGACTTCTGTCAGTATCATGTTTTGTTTTTCTTCTCCCTTTTGTCTTTGTTTTTATCAAAGTAACTGCTTGTAATTGAGAGGCTGGTGGTCAAAGTTGAGTGTATGTTTAGCTCGTTAAAAATGGGCTTTCAGACACATTACCTCTATCTCGGTCCATGCCTGTGAGGTCATTTGAAGTCGACCGCCTCTCAGTTTAAAGCGGAGAACATATGTCCTTGAAAATTCTTCAAGAATATTTATTTGACTTTCTTGCCTTTTAGACAGAAGCTGTACACTAAACTGTTTGTGTCTTAGTCATGTTTTTACAAGAAAATTATATATTAGGCCTGTGTGTTTATTGTCAATGTGCTCTTGAATGTCATATTATCATGTTGCGCTCATTTAGCACTTGTTCACCTCTATGGATATCACTCACTGCAGCACCGAGGAAGTTAAAAGAAGGGTTCAGGTTTTGTCTCAAAAAGCTGTAGTGGGATGTTAAATGAAGCTGAGCCTAATCAAAAGGGGTTTGCCTTTTTAACCTTTTTAATTTGAATGATGAAGATGCGTGTTCACTTTTTGCTGCGAAGGTGCAAGCATCTTCATACACAAAGAAATAATAGAATTTGAGACACAACCAGTGTTGGTCTTTTGGTTTACTTTTTTTCTTTTCTTTTGAGAGCAGTGAACATTTATGCTGTCAAACCAAACCAAAATGTCACTATATAACCTGCCTTGTCATTAGTTGTACCCATTGAAAACTACCCTGTATTTCTGTGCAATAGCAAAGAGTTCTATTGACCTGTAAAGAAATATATTTGATTTGAGTGTTAGAGATGTGTGAACTGCAATGGGTAGTGTGTTCTACAATATTAGTCTTTGCATTGACATTGTACTTAAAAGATCCAGTACCGAGAGTTAAAAACAACATGGAGGGTGGTATGTTTTGCCAAGCTTTTTAGTGTTTTTATTCAATATTTAAAATGTGGTATTGATGTGACTTTCTGCTCAGGGAGGCTGAGATTGTTTTTCTAAACCTGTTGTTATGGCAAACCTCTGCTCACCCCCCTTCTAGTTTGGCATTTAAAAATGGCTTTAACTAATCTGTCTAGAACTTTATGAATAAGAGCACTACAAGACATGGTTTCGTAAATGCAATATTTGAAAATATTTAAATGTTTTTAGAGAGAAGTGTCTGTTTGAACTATGTATTATTACATTATTTATATCGAAGCCAAACTAGTTACTTGTTCTTATTTATAAAATTTTTAGCAAACCTTGAAGCTAATCTACAAATGTGAAAAAATTAAATGATTCAAATGTTGTTTTTACAAACCATTGTAAATGTGCTTTGGACTGGTAGGTCTCAGTGTGATTTAAAAGTAGTGCAACATGTTTGCCTGAAGAAGGATTTCTACACACGTCTCTGGAACCCTCTCTGCACTGCAGTGGACTTTCATCATAGCCACAGTGACTGTCTCACCTCCTCCATGCATTGCATTAGTATGCATACAAAACTCTCCCCTAATATCTTGAAACAAACATTGGGAGATTCTACTTCTCTAAAGGACTGTTGGAGTCACAGGTTTTTGTTTTCACTCAGCTATCATGCAGGACTGTCCCCGATTAACAACCTATGCAATATACTCTCACAGTCTGTTCACTCAGACAGCCTCATGGCTACTGGCATTCAAATCACCATTGCATTAAAGTTATTTTTGTGGCTGTACTCTTTGGATTATGCATTTTCTTTAAGTGAATGACATATCTGCAAAAAAGCATTAAAACTCCACTGTTTCCATGTTTAGAAGTGAATGAATGCATGCATGACCATTTGGTACCTTTTTTGTGAAAAGTTCATTCGTTCCACAGAATGTCAGGTGGATGGGGAATTTATTGTTTGAGGGAAGTGTGCTAATGAGCAACGAGATCATTGTGGAGCCCACTAAGGCTCACAGAAGACTTGCCAACGTAAGAAAAGCACAGGTGTAAAAGGTGTCAAACAAGTACAATTTTTAGGCAGGAGCATTTCCATTTGAAGTAATTAACTAAGGTTTATTTATACAGCACCTTTCACATATACAAAATCACAAAGTTTTTAACATTGAAAATAATTACACAATACAAGCAAAATAAAAAAAATAGCAATACACAGCACAGGGCTAAAAAAGCCTGCACATCAAGTTTTATGGGTATTTTGCTACTAACTGTTTATAATTATACTCCACTACATCTAAGAGGGAAATATTGTAGTTTTTACCCCACTTTATTTCATAACTTTAGTTACTATTTACATTACAAATTTAGATCATTAATACAAAATATAAATGAACTCAAATTATGATATATTATAGATAACACTACCCAGCAGTAAAGTAATTCAAATTAGCTACATTTTTACCAGCTGAAACATTAAAGTGATGAACACATTAATGCATCAATAATTATAATCCAATTATATGTAATATGTTATTCTGAAATGGGTCATTCTGCATAATGACTATTTTTTGGTACTTTACATACATTTTGATGTTAATACTTTTGTACTTGTAGTTCAAGAATATATGTGGATTGATCATACAGACCATTTTCTCATTGAGTCATACTCTGAACTAGCTGCTGAGTGGCACAAAATTAGTAACGACTCATTATTAATTACTTAAACATAATTCCCGGGGTTGTTTACCCCCCAATTAAAGTGAAACATAATACTAAATAGTTAATAAGTAGTCCCTCATTACTTCATCATTATCTTATACTTACCTTGTGTGTGTCCCTTGTGCTGTTGTCTAACTCATTGTAATCTACTATATAGAAATTATAAGGAAAGTACTGATTCATTCATTATCAAGTCATTCCTGATTTGTTCCTCCCTCTTTTCTCAATTAACTAATCATTAACTAATGAATAGCTTATCTATCAAATTTGAATAGGAGATATCATTAACTAATGGTTCACTAACAGATTTTATTTTACACATTTGTTTTAAATAATTTCTCCTTTTTGAGTGCTTGCAGTTG